>NW_025821780.1:0-3898 GCF_002878395.1 Capsicum annuum
AATTTTCAAAAGTGAAGCAGAATGCATTACTCAGCTGCAGAAGCTATTTCTAAAGTAATGTACTCTTAGGAATCTCAACCCAATAAGCAGTCCCCTGCTAAACAACCCTACTACCGTTGTTTAAGCAGCTTCAACTCTTCAAAGATACTTCAAACAGAAGGGCAATTACCCAGAAAATGGAAGAGAAAATTAGATCTACCTGCTGATAGAATTCCTTCGAGTTTTTGATCATCTCTATTAGAGTATGAGCCCTACTGATTTCTTGATTCTACTATTTCTTTATATGTGGAACAGGTAAGTAAACGCAGTTCGCAGAAGAGAAAGCTAAACACAGTGTTTTTACATGGAAAACACCCGACTCAAGAAAGGTGTAAAAAACCATGACCTGTACCTCTACAGGATTTAATCCCAACTTCACTAAAACTCTTGAGCCTCAACAATCAAACAATTACAAGGCTCCTTGTAACTTAGGAATTAAAACTTCTAATTCCTATTACTACAAAAGCACAAATCTCACCCAAGATAAGTGTTCCCAAATCTTCGAATTCCCCAACTTGAAGACAAATACTTCTATCTCAGTTTATAGATCACTGAGTACAAGAACTATGACACATTACAATTAAAATAACCTACCTATTACAACTAATCTACGACTTAAGAAGTATAGCTTAGGTTCTCCTTCAACTGGACGAACTTGTTTACTTGATTGTTGACTGTCTCCTTTTTGTGCACACCATGCTTTGATCTTTTCCCTTGTATTTATAGCAACCCTGATTGAAACCTTCAGTTGATCTCCTTTCCTTACTTGAATTGGATTGCCTTTTTCGTCTTTTAATTTCTGCCGCCTTTCCTTGTTTCCTAGTTTGAATTGGACTGCCTTGATGTCTTTCTTATCTTAACTTAGATTGCCTTCACTCTTTTGGATTTGAACTTGTTTCATCCTGTCCGCCTTGTAGGATGTTCATGCTAATCAGTCGACAGTAGTAGATTCACTTGTGTGGAACATGTTGCATGGAGCATGTTGTGGAACCTGTTTCATTCACTGTGTTCATCATCAAAACTTCAATTTTCTTTTCCTAACAAATTTCCCCTTTTTGATGATGACAAATTCAACACCTCAGCATCCTTTATTCAACCCTGACATACTCAGTAAAGAACTATGACTAGAAGATCACAGAGAATGAAACACGGTTAGTTATTGAGTTATAAGTGTTGCATAGTCTATTCTTCCCCCTTTTGACATCATCGAAAAACTAATTCAACAAGTGAAAAATCGTTTAATAATTCATGGCCATTGAGGTAATCACTAAGACAATCAAAATTCAGAATAATAAAACATGAATACAATAAGATTAAGTAGGAGCAGAACATGTGAAAACAACTTAAGACCATTTCATTCATGATGCGACTTATATTAACCAGCAGCACCCTAATAGAAAACAAGTCATTTAAGGAAAGAAACAAAAAAATTGGTCTTGGATATCAGAAACCAGGGCTAAAGGAATGAAGAGGAGGGAATTAGAGAGGTGAGTTTTCTAATCACATTAGCATTTTCAGCTCTTTCTCTTTCCAGTAGTGAGGTTAGGGAAGTAATTTAAGCTTGAAGAATCCTTCTTTCCTCTTTAGGAGCAGCTTGTGCTGCCTTTAATGCAACTTGTGCAGCTTTGACCTCACCCTATTTACCAGCCAGTACATTTCTTAGTCTCTGCATGGGATAATCCACATTCCTCATGGAACCAAGTAGCATCATATGATTCACACTTCCTATGATATCTTTCACAGTCTGTGAAGACCATACTTGAATAGGTACCCTAAACTCCTCAAGGATAGGGGTAAGCCAGAATTCATAAGGAAGTGCATGCCCATTTTGCTCCTTGATGAGCACCCTTTGCATGTGCTTCAAAATAAGTCTAGGTAGATCAATTCTTACTTCAGTATCCAACAATTCCATGAGAGTGAGATCTAAAAAACTTGCCACATTCTTTCTCTCCTTCCTAGGAATGATCATCTTGTGTACTACATTAAAATAGACCTGATGGAGGGGGGATATCTCTCTCTTAAAAACCCTTCGATGATGCATCAGATGAGGATTCCCAGAGAACTTTCTACAAATTTCAAGAGCAGAAGTAAGGTTGTCCAGGGGTGGCCAATTTCCCTTGATATAGTGACTCCAACCCCCAGAATAAATATGTAGAATCCTAGCAATATCAGTAATGTAAAGGTTCATAGTAACCTTTCTCAAGTAGAAAAAAAGTCACCTATGCCCATCCAATTTGTATAGAACTCATAGACTTCAGGTTTGCCAAATTTTCTCTGAATATCTCCTTGAAGAAACAACAGAGACTATCCTTGGAACTTCAGTTTTCTCATCAGAGTTTGCATGTCAGCTCCTCCAAAACCACTGATAACTCTCCCTCTAGTTAATTAGCATTTTTATAAGTGAAGATTATGAGCCTCAGGAGTATCTTGGTAAGAAGATGGTACAGGACCCTCATAGTCAGAGTCCAACTCAGCAGTGATGTCTGGATAGTACTCAGAGTCAGAGGAATTAGAGAGAACAGGTTTCCTGACATGTTTATTTGATCTGGAAGAGGCCTTAGAAGGTAAAGTTTTTGAGGATGTGGGAGCCTTGACCTTTGGAGTGGACGTAGAGGTGAATTTCTTGGGTGCAAATTTTGGAGAGGTTTTGTGAGATGGAAAGACTTTGGTAGTTTTAGCCATGATAGTCTTAGTCTTTTTGACTGAGCGAAGAAGAATCTCAGGGGATGATGCACGAGGAAGTAAGGGATCAGAGATGGCAACCCATTTCTTTTTGCTTGCTTAAAGTGCTTCAGTCAAGAAAGCTTCTTCACGCTTCTTATTTCCTCTAGTGTGAGGAGTTCGAAGTGCAGAGACAGTTGGAGAGGGTTTCTAAGGAACTACGTTATCAAGAGAAATAGATGAGGGTTTTCTCTGTGGTTGAGATTTGAATTTTCTGGGAATCAAGTCTGCTATGAAAAGGTCGCTCTGTCACTAAGGTTTTCATCAATTTCAACAATGTTGAGTGAGATGGGTGGAGGAAGGAGAAGGAGTTTCATGAAGGCTGAAGAAGGTGAAGGAATTTTGGAGAAAGGATTTTGGAGATGACGGAATGCAGTGAAGTTGGTCAATTTATGGGAGATTTACGGAGGGATGATAGAAGGTGAAGTGATGTTTGGGGTGAAGGATAATGGATTTTATGAGGTTCTTAGTAGGGTTTTTAGATGATGAAGATGAAGAGGATGAAGGAGAGGCCATAATGGAACAAAATATTTTTCTTGATTTGGAGAATGGAGTTAAGATAGACTCAAGACGCTTATTTAAAGGAAAGACTTTAGAGGAAGTTGAAGAGGTGGATAACTGTATGTGGCAGAGGAGTAATGATTGAGAAGTCTGAACTGATGGGAAAGGAAGGAGCAACTTTTAAAATGGAGCAGATCCCTTGATTTTTGGCGGTTTAAATGGAACCGAAGGGACCATGTAAACAACTTGTTTCTTAGTAAGGTACTGTAAGATAAATTTGGTCATACCTGAAGGAGTTGGTTACAATTGCCTCAGTGGTCCAGCTTTTCTGCAAAATCAACATAATCATGAGTCAACATATTCTAATTTTTGGACTTAGGATACATTTTTAATGTGAGATTGAATTAATCAATATTCACTTATAAAACAATCTATTCTAATCAAGCATTGAGGGAGACTTATGCAAGTTTAATCATCCCCAAGGCTAACCTATTTTTTTCAAAATGTTCTCTACTTAAAGCCTTAGTGAAGATGTCAGCAATTTGTTCCTTAGTAGAACAAAACATGATGGATATAAGACCTTTTTCAATATTGTCTTTAAGAAAGTAATGTCTAATATCAATATGCTTAGTTCTTT
>NW_025821781.1:0-2490 GCF_002878395.1 Capsicum annuum
AGTTTACCTCTCAGTTTTGGAAAGCTTTTCAGAAGGTTCTTGGTACCCAAGTTCATCTTAGTTCAGTTTTTTATCAGAAGACGGATGTTCAGCCAGAAAGCACCATTCAGACTCTAGAGGACATGTTGAGGGCATGTGTTCTTAATTTTAAGGGTAGTTGGGATGACCATTTATCGTTGATTGAGTTCGCTTATAATAACAGTTACCATGCTAGTGTTTAAATGGCTTCATTTAAAGCTCTTTATGAGTGGAGATATAGATCGCTAGTTGGTTGGTTTGAAGTGGGTGAAGCCACTTTAATTAGGACAAATATGTGTTTTAAGCCATGGAGAAAGTTCAGTTGATTCTAGAGATATTGAAAGTAGCCCAGAGTCATCAGAAATCTTATGCAAACATAAGAAGAAGAGATCTGGAGTTTGATGTAGATGATCTTATGTATTTGAAAGTTTCACCCATGAAGGGGGTGAAGAGATTTGTCAAAAAGGGGAAACTTAGTCCCTGATATGTAGGCCCCTTCCAGATTTTGAGTCATGTTGGGAAGGTAGAGTATGAGCTTGAGCTACATGAAGATTTATCCTCAGTTCATCCAGTATTCCATGTGTCCTTATTGAAGAAGTGCATGGACGATTCAGCTGTTATAGTTCCTCTAGAAAGTAAAGATGTTCAGAATGGCCTTTCCTATGAAGAAGTTCCAATAGATATTCTTGATCATCAAATCCGTAAGCTAAGGAACACAGAAGTTCCCATGGTCAAAGTTCTGTGATGAAATCAGCCCGTTGAGGATGGTACTTGGGAAGCAGAAGCATACATGCATACCAAGTATCCTCATCTCTTCTCCGCAAACTCAGATTCAGCCGAAGGTAATAATCTTCCTTCATTCAGTTATTTTCCAGTCTCCGATTCATCTATATAGTTGTCTTCATGTAGATTCATGCACTCACAGATTTGCTCAGTAGCTCAGTATGTTTTAAGATTCAGTCATACAGTTATTTCAGTTATGCATGTTATGTAGGTAAACTCAATCTATCAGTATTCTCAACTTAGTCAATATTATTTGAGGATAAATGTTCCCAAGGGGGAGATATTGTAAGACCCCACAAAATCCTAGCTTAACCCAGTCCTTTAGATCAAGAAAAGAGGTCCCAGACTTGGAAAAATTCAGCTAAGTAATGACACTTAGTCTTATTTTACGACCCTTATGACCTTAAAGTGTTGATTTTTAAGTTGATTAATAATCAGGGAGGTCAATGGGTGTTCTTGGGTGAGTTTTGGATTTTTTGGACCTTGTTAGAAGCTCATTTGGATGTTGAAAATAGTAAGTCGACGCAATCTCTATGCGTCGCATCGCTTATCATATCGACGGATATTTTCCCCAGCACTCAGTGTAAATTCCAGTGAGCAAATGTGATATCGATGCGTCGCATCAACTCTATCGATAAGACACGTCGCTAGGTGCAAATTTCCTGTGATTATAATCCACATCTAAAGGGGTAATTAAGTCAATTTCCCCACTCTTATTCCGCCCAAAACACACAATTTTAGCCCCAAATAGCAAAGATACCACATTATTCATCTTTTCATATCTAATAACAAAACCCTAGCTCTAAGAATCAAGAACAAATTCCATAACTCCTACCCCAAGAAATCTTTTTTTTCAAAGTTCCGGGTTCAAGAACTTCTAGAGGAAGCTTCAAGAACACCATTAGAGAGTCAAGAATCAAACTTTTACATTCAAATTCATCAACAAGGTATGTGGGGTTTATGAACAAGGATACTTCTTTCATCCTTGTGCCCAAAACTAGCTTTTAACTATATATTTGCATGATTTTATATGAATACACATGAGTTATATATTAGGGTTCATACCCAATGTTGGTATTTGCAAGATTATGTGATTTCAATTGTTCTAAAAGTTGAATTGTATGACTATTTTCATTTACATACCTAATGCGATAAATTTTAGATTTTGAATTGAATTATCATTATTCTCGATATCAAGCATGAACTTTATGATGTTTCGATACGAACTTGATGCATGGGTTATTAGACCCAAGTTTATATGTTGATATTTCAAGAAATATGATGCTTTAAGCATACTATGATCAGACTATTTATAGATTTTCAATAAAGCTTTAATTTTTTGATCTCAGATAAGATTTGGAATCTACTTTACAGACTTAATACAGATTAAAAGAAATCAGATTAGCTTTACTTACAGATTGAATTAGATAATTGCATAATTGGTTTCATAATAAACCATTATGCTAGTTTTAAAGTGGATTTTCAACAGAATGAGCATACAGATTAAAAAGGGAGTAGTATTTAGCACTGAGCTGGAAGTGTGGGATTAGCGTGCCCTATCTTCCACAGAACTACATAGCCAATGTAGGTATAGATTCAAATAATTCCCATTTCTGTATGGATGACGGATACAGATGTGATCACTTAGATTAGGTTTTACTCCTTGGAAAGAGTATGACACCTCTCCCC
>NW_025821782.1:0-1409 GCF_002878395.1 Capsicum annuum
TGTACTCCAATCCTGGTGGCGAAATTGGATTGGGGGCTTGGTCGCCGAATCAAGGGCAGATTCCATATAGCCCATGGGATAAATAAAAAATATGGGGTGTACCATCTAGCTAAGAAGTAAAATAAAGAGTAGAGTCATGACTTACGAGAATGTTTTAAAGCTGATTATGCCCATGTGTTTCTATATATATATATTATGATAAAGTATTTTCATAATACTCTCACTTATTTTTATAGAATATATGTTATTTTTGGATTGTTCTATACATCAGTACTTTCAAGTATCGACCCCCTATCTACAGGATCAGAGGCTCAGTTCCGATAGAGCCAACGAATAGGTGTTCATCTATGGGTACATTCCACCGATAGAGCCAACGAATCTACTTTTTAAACTTCAAGAATTATGATTCATGATTTACATGTATGAAATTGGATTGTGTTCATGTTTTGACATTTATTGAGTTTTAATCCATGATTAATGGTAGATTCCATGAAGTTGAATAGCATGTATATTGAATTGAGTAATCCCCATTTAATAATCCATGAATTTGCAAGTTTGGGCATTGTAATTGCCATGATTATGTGTTATCCATGATTTAGATTCTAAGTTCCCAAGAATTATTCCTAGTATGTGTTGATTTACATGATATTCATGATAAACCCTTCAAATTGCAAGTTGATGATGGTAATCATGTTAACCTTAAGTGTTTATGAGTTAATGAATCAAGTATGCTTCCTATGTATTTGATAAATTATCTATGAGAATAAAATAATGTCATTATAGCATGCTAACATGTATCCTCATTCATGTACAAGTTAATGCATCACAAGTGTTTGATGAAATATCTCTATGAATGAATTATGACCAAGTGAATATTGTTATGTCATTTAAGATTATGCTTTGCTTTACTTTTTCATGCTATCGAGTCTTGGGGGTATTTAATACCCAATAATATAGTTGTTTATCTAGAGCCAGTGTCAGTTACAGAATAGTATCTGTCATGTCATGATCGATAGTACTCTCAGTCTATTATAGAACTTAGTCAGTTACGGAACTTAGGAAAACTTAGTAATCTCAGTATCAGTACAGTCCAGTTCAGTATACTCGATTCAGTGTTATTCAGTTGGGAGTAGGATTCAGCACCGAGCGAACCTAGGGATAGGGCCACACATATTAGTCAGGACTGGGTCCCTAGAAACATTCCCTAAGTTCCAGAACAACGTAGCAACCATAGGTTATAAGATATCACCCATTAGATAGGAATGACATGCTCAGGGATCACCCACTAGTTTAGGACTGATCTTAGGGGTCACTCATAAGTTAGGATTGACTCCACAACAGTTATCTTTACCCATGGCACGATACTGACACCCTTCTAATTAGGATTACAGATTAGACCCCATCTCCAT
>NW_025821783.1:0-1191 GCF_002878395.1 Capsicum annuum
AAAAATATAATATCAAAAAGAGGAAGAAATTTTTAAAAATGAATAATATAAAGAATGCTAAGTACATTCATGGATAAAGTTAATAATATAGAGGTATATATAAGAGAAAGGTTAAGAAGTTAGAATTCAATTCCAATTCAAATTTTATTTAAATTTATATATTATATTAATTTGTTAAAAGAAAATTATTTATTGTTCTTTCTTATCCCCTACTTTTTCAAATATAATATATATATATATATATATATATATATATATATATTGAGATAAATAGTCGAAATCGGTGAGTTGATAATAATAATAATAATAATAATAATAATAATAATATTATAATAAAAATAATACAATAATAATAATAATATCCAGTACCTTTATGTTTGTTGTGTGCCTTTATATTTTTTGTTATATTTGTTATCTGTCCTAAGTCGAGGATCTATCGAATTCAGCCTCTCTACTTCATCAGAGGTAGTGGTATGGCCTACGTACACTCTACACTCCCACCCCTCCCCCAGGCTCCACTTTGTGGAAATATACTGAATATGTTGTTGTTATTGTTAATAATAATAATATCCAGTACTAGTGCTATGTTTGTTTGTTTTTTAAAAATTAAAAGGACTACAGTAAGTGTGTACTACTATTATTAATATTAGTTGTGTTAGTAATATTATCTTCGATTTAATATTTAAATATACTTTTAAAATAATTAAAGGGAAAAGTTTATGAATAGTAAGAGTTCATTTATTATATTATATTATTTATTTGTTATTGTTGCTGTTGTTGTTGTTGTTGTTATTATTATCAATTTAATAATTAAAGTTTTTTATTATTAATTTATATTTATAACAATAGTAACTATTATAAATTTAGGAGATGTTAAGAAGTTAGAATTTCATTCTCATTCAAATTCTATTTAAGTTCAAATTTAAATATAATATAATATCAATTTGTTATAAGAAGATCATTTTATTATTATTTCCTTATCCTTAATTTTTTTTCAAATAAAATACATATTAATCCTATAATCTATAAATTTTAATTAGAGAAAATTTTGACATCGATCCAACCGATTTTTTTATTATAATTATTATTTTTATTACTACAACTACTATTGCTACTACAACTTACCAGTACAACCACATATTGCTACTGCTGGTGCTAATATGCTAAACATAATTATTATTATAATTATTT
>NW_025821784.1:0-4192 GCF_002878395.1 Capsicum annuum
CTTCTTTTCGAGAATCGTCCAAAGGCAAACTAATTATGTAGGCATAACTTATTAGGGTAACACACACAACTCTTATGAACAATCACTGCATGCTTATTAAAAAGCGACAAAGTTATTATATTAACTTACCTAACCTTAGAGAAAACCGTACACACATATACTTGCTACTCCCATTCAACTAATTGGTGCTAATATGGATGATAAAGTGACAATCACTATGGACAAGAAGTGATATCCACTGAGATGACTCCACAGAAACCAAAAAAATTTGTACGCTAACCTTGAATATGGTGTTTTGCCGAGAAACCCTTTTTTTTCCTTCACGCTTTGATACGAAACTTGCAACCTATGTGTTCAACCGCTCCTATTTAAGGGTTATATATATATATATATATATATATATATATATATATATAACATGTTAACCCTTCCCACTTAAATCAATTCTTATAAATAAGTCTCAAGAATTAAGAAAAATACCAATTTAGCCCATTAATTGCAAACTAAAATAATATCTAGAATACCCAATAGATCCTCGAATATGATTCGGGACCTCAAGCAAATAAGTCAAATATGTACATTGACTAAAAAGTATATTCCAAATATATTGAAATTACTACGACACTAACCCGAGGTTGTCTTGATCAAATATTGATCATAATTGGGTTTAACTTTATTAAAACTCAATAATTCAACTAATGACTTCAGTAATCCCGAACACATCAAGAATTGGTACTACCCATCCCGTGAGTCGTAATCCACGTATAAAAACTACTGAGAGCGCTAAAATAGATAAGATGAGAAAATTTCATAAACAACCGAGAGGGTCGTTACATAAAAATAATTAAATAATAAATTAAAAAAATAGTGAAAAGACAATTTTGTCTAAAGGAGGGTCTTTTAATGAAGTACAAATGTTTCAAATCACTTTTCTAAAGGTCTTCACACTTTTAATATATTATAAATTATAAATATAGATATAGATCATAGATATAAATATAGATTATAGATTTTTTTTTCCATAAATAAAGGGATAAAGGAGAAATATACATTTTCAGCTGATACATCTATGAAAAAAATTAATTAATGCTTTTTTTTTATTTAGTAGGGTTTTCAACTAAGATTATCAACTAATAGCAGAAGGAGGGAGTATAGTGAAGAATTGTTTAGGGAATTAAATGTACGCTTCTATGAGTTTGTTACGTATATTAATTAGGAATTTGTCATTATCTTCCATGTTGTCTATAATCATTTTTAGAGCATTAATGCTTGCCTCTCAAATTTATGGGTTCTGAATTTTAATAAATTATTTATACATATTAAATAATTTTTTGTGTTTTTTTACGCTGTATTTATGTACATATTATCTGCATATTTAATATTTGTGCATCCATATAAAGGGATGCTTATAAGTTGATTCAGTCCAATTTTATGCATTATTGATTGATTTATCAATTTTTAATTTGTAATAAGCTAAATTAATAATTAAATCTATAAAATATTTTTTATCGATTTTTGCTCCTTATAGACGGTTCGATTTTTAGTCTAATTAATAAAAAAAAAATTCCTCTATTTTTTTGTTGTCTTATTTTTGTTTGTTATATACATTGTTTCATGCATAAAAGTCAAGACACAAATTACAAGCCATAAGAAAATTCAAATACATTATTTCTAAATCAAACTTATTTTTTTCTTGTTAAGTAGCAAACATTGATGTATTAGCATTGAATCAATCACTCAGGAAAAAAACATAATAATAAGGTCAGTTTAATAATCACTCGGGCCAAAATGATATTAGGGCTCAATTCCCTCAACTTAAAAGAAAATGCTAGCTGGTACTCTTATGATTATATTTATTATTATTATTATATTTGACAATTTTCTTATTCATGTTTTGGCATGTCTACGCAACAACTTTTGCCAAACACATAAACAATAACTCCAAATCTTACGACTTGTCGATGCTGTATGGCCAAAGATGATGTGTGAATTTATTAGCAACTTTTCTAACTCTTCTTTCCCCTTTTCCATTTCCCTTTTGGTGCTATATTACACAAGTTTCCAGTCCCCCAATCCAAACTTTTGCCGTGCAAAAATCAGAAATTATTTGATGTGAATTGTTATAAATCTAGTCACGGTGGAGGATCCACGTGAGAGTATGTCAAATTACGTTTGAACTTTGAGCAGATGTCTATATATATAAGAGAGTAGTATGTTAGGGTCAGTCAATACGGATCGATCCAGCCCATTCAGATTAGTCCATATGGGCTTTGAGTTTGATGGGTCAGATTAGTCCATACGGGCTTTGAGTTTGATGGGTCAGATCGAGCTGACCCATCAAAATGATAGGCCAAAAAATACCAACCCCACATTATTACTCTGTACGTTGCGGGTCTCACGAGCCGGCCCACTTTTTAAAAATTAATATTTTATAATTTAATTTTAGAATGTTAATAAACATAAATATCATCAGACAATATTACATAGTGTTAATACTTGTTAATCAAGTCTCCAAGACCCCAAAAAATACTCATAATAGTGAAATTAAATAACTTTTGACATGATATCCTTCGAATCAAATAAAAATATTAATAAACAATCTAAATAGTTGCATGCATTTGACTTACGGGTCAACCCACGGGCTAGCTCAACCCACATTGCTCAAGTCTACGGGCCACATGCTTATCCGGGCCGGGCTAAAAAGCCCTGTTCTTAAATGAGCTGCAAATACTGAAGCCCAACTTCATCAAATTACAGATCCGATTAGACCGGTCCAATGGTCCTGACCCATATTGACGGCTCTATTATAAGACAGTAAGTTTTAATTTAAATTGTTTGACTATTGAAATTTGAATTGCACTTACATAAACTAGGACGACGGAAGACAAGAGCATATATTTAGACCCATAATAAGTATTGCTTCTTTAATCAGAAATTTTAAGTTCATTACCTTAATTTAGGAGCACTTCTCCCCCAACGTGAGGCTTCTCGGTGCGAATCCGAATTTCATTAGACTTAATGATTGTAAAAGAAGATATTTGTTGAAGGAATAATTAGGGACAAATTTAATGTATCAATAATAATTTTATCTAAACCCAATACTTTCGGTAGTGAATATAACTTTATGAACAAAAGTTCATTAAAATTGTAATAATTTTTAGCCATAACATTGTAATTTTAAAAGAAATACATAAATAATAAAAATCTTAAAAATTGAATCCATAAAATTTAAATGTTAGATCAGCATTTCACAAGTCACTCCTTATTGGGTGGGTGAATCGTATAAAATGCCAACACTCCCTAATCACTCCCCACATTGCACCCCAAGTCCCGAACGAAAGGCAAAAACCTCTCTGTTTCTTCTACTCTAGAATTTCCGAATTCAGTTATTCAAACAAACTGAAACAGAGCCAAAAAGGAATATCAAAAAATGGGTTCAATTAACCAGAGCCTAACTCAAACAGAGGATGAAGCATTCGTATTTGCAATGCAATTGGCCAGTGCTTCTGTACTTCCTATGGTCCTAAAAGCAGCCGTAGAACTTGACCTTCTTGAAATTATGGCTAAGGCTGGTCCAGGTGCATTCATTTCTCCTTCTGAGATTGCTGCTCAGCTCCCTACAAAGAATCCAGAGGCACCCGTTATGCTTGATCGAATGTTTAGGCTTCTTGCTACTTACTCTGTGCTTAATTGTACACTCAGGACCCTCCCTGATAGCCGTGTTGAGCGGCTTTATAGTCTGGTTCCGGTGTGTAAGTTCCTGACTAAGAATGGGGATGGTGTTTCTATTGCCCCCCTTTTGCTCATGAATCAAGATAAAGTCCTCATGGAGAGCTGGTAAATTCCCTGTGAGGCAACAAAATTAATGGCATTTTTGGTACATTATAACTATTATTTATTTAAAATCACAACGGTCAAAAGTATTTTATTTAGTTACTTAAACTCTGTGTCAAGTTAAAATCTGATAAACAAATTGAAACAGTGAGCGTGCCTCAATAATATGTAAGCCACTAGTTAGTTGGATGGTTAACATATATCTTTGTATCAGTATCCGAACTGATTTTTTTCTTTTCAATTGTAGGTACCACTTAACAGATGCAGTACTTGATGGTGGAGTCCCATTCAACAAGGCTTATGGAATGAAAAACATTCGAGTACCATGGTACAGATCCAAGATTCAACAAGGTTTTCA
>NW_025821785.1:0-1085 GCF_002878395.1 Capsicum annuum
AAAAATAAATGTGTTATTAATATAAAAGTACTATGTACATGATGACATATACACACTGTCAAAAATTCTGCATTGCTGGACTTTTCCAAATTTGTCAAAAACTATTCATCTGATTAGCCTTATCAACTTCTAAACACATGTATATGTATGCATATACACACAAACAAAAAAATGCAAAAATTTATTTTGGAGAGACAATAATTCTATGTATATGCAAACTAGTTTACGCATATAAATACATCGAAAAACCATATACAAAACACAATAATTACGCATAAATACTTTTACCAATAATCCATAAACATAGGTTAAAAAGTGTTGTAACAGAATTGTAAAAACAAAAAATCTCTATAAGTTTAAAATGCAACATTCCTAACAAATTCATATAAGTAAAATCTGTAAACCATAATCATCTAACAGTCTACTCAATGTAACTATTGTCTTTTTATCTGTAAGTGGGTGTGATTTTGTCCTTGGTCTTGGAGGGTCTTCATTCTCACTAACATAACCCTTCTTTGCTTTCTAAAGACCATGCTTTTGAAGGAGTGACACGTATCGCATCCGAAGGTATTCCGCTTCAAAACCAACTGAAAAGACGGGCAATCCTTCACTTAGGTATTCTGCATACCCAATAACAAAGACTCTACAGTCCCTGCCATGCATAAAAACAAATTCGTTATTTCCTATAATACATCTTAAATAAATAGATCATAAAAACTTATATAAAGATTACTTACAAGCTGTCACATTCTTGTCGGCTAATGTTTTCCACATACTCAAATCTAACGAAATGCAATTAGTCATTTTTTATCAACGTTGCAATAACTACTAAAATGCAATGAATGCGCAAGAACATTTTTTTATCTGGTATTTCATACCCTATTGGAACTGAAGAAGACATCATATGTGAGCCAATATGGTCAAAACATATACTATACATGACAACTAGTCATCTCATTACACATCTAACAACATCTAACACATAGACTCATATATGGACAATACATTAAAATAATGTATATAAACAAGGCATTTCATTGCACATCTAACAACATATCATAAGCCATGTTTATGTTAGAAATATA
>NW_025821786.1:0-1159 GCF_002878395.1 Capsicum annuum
ATATAAAGCATGAATCTTGAACGATATTTATCATGATTTTGATATTTGGGTCGTGAATCCCCATTTGAAATTGTGTTTTTTGGAGAAAGTGTGTGTTATAAGCACGTTGATGTTGAATATTTGAGATATTTTGAATGATTTGACCTTTTGGTCTTAATGGAGTTATTTTGAACTCGAGTGTGAAAGAAATCCACAACGTGGTTGATTTTGATAGATGGGAAGCATGATGAATTCCGATGTATATTTATATATTACTGAAATTATTTTTTTTTGGATTGTCTTTGAAATGATCTGAGCTAAGTCTGGGAGAAATCTTTAGCACCGAGTGGGAGGTATAAAGTGACCTTACTTTCCTAGAAATACATTCCCTCGTAGGAGTGAGCCTGAGGTTGATTTATATAGTGATCACTAGTTTGTGTGGATTTGATATCGATAGCCCTTTTCTGATGAAAAGGACAGGACGGCTCTCCCCAACGTGGGTTGTACATTGGACTCCATGTAGCTCATATAGTTTATGCCGGTTATAGGATCTCCCAATGTGTGTGTTTCCTTGTGTCTATGGTGAATGGTGAAGTGATTTGAAAGTGGAATTGTGAAAGTTATTCTTTTAAAAGATTTAAATGATATTTACATTATGAGAATTGATATTCTTGATGAACTGAAAGTGATTGACAAATTATATGATGACTCACATGTGTTATTGTACTTATTTCATCCTCTCATGATTATGATGATTTTTTTCGAGGTATGTAAGTCTTTCATACATCCTGCATATTTTTTATAAATATTTATGATGATGATGTTTATACAACTGCATACACCCGCATATACTCGGTTCCTTTCCATGGTACTGACCCACATCTTCGGATGTGGGCGGTATTTTCTCGGAATGTAGGTTCAGGTGCTCAGTTCCAGGTTCAACAGTGATTCTTCAGGCACACTATTCTACATCCTCTCTTGTGGTGAGTCCTCATGTTCCGATGATGTGATGTCTGATGTTGGTTTCACGAAATCGTTTATATTTGATAACTAAGTATGAATCAGTTGGGGCATGTCTTAATGGCTCGCTGGTTTTATTGATTTTCTTAGAGGCTTGTCTGACTAGTATAGATGTTGGGAGTTGACTAATAAGTCATATTTTGTTATCTTTCTGAAATTC
>NW_025821787.1:0-1288 GCF_002878395.1 Capsicum annuum
ATTTTATCCTGTAGTAATTGCAGAGTTACAGATTTCTGTAACTCTGCAATTACTACAGGATAAAATAATAAACTACACAAATTAATGAATACATCTTACGAAAAGAATAAATCATTAAAATATATTGAAACAAAATTTAAGAAATATCCACGCACAAAGAAAAATAGATTCATTATACATATAATAGATCTATTTCACAAGTTAGTTATCCGCATAGATCTGCACCCCTCTACAAATGCCGTCACGGCAGACCCTCGTTCGGATCGTGACAATAATCAATGTAATTCGATCACATTATCGAGTTATTTCCTTGTAATATTTGTAGCTATGTAGTTTTTTTTCGTATTTTTTATGTTAATAGGTATTTCCTTAAATGCTTTGGTTCTATTTTTTTTGCACGAGAAAATTTTATAATTGATGTATTGCAAAGGTTTTGATTTTGTCTTACTACTTCTAAAAACCCAATTTATCACCATCTATTATCTTGAGCATTATAAAATTAGATTACTAAATAGTGTAGAAAAAAAATGCATGACTTCTTCTACCTTCTTCATCCAACACGTATGATGCAAAGTGCAAATTTCCTCTTTAATTATATGGAAGAATCAGCAAGGAATTTCATATGCTTTGGTCGCCTTTATATGACCTTCTGTTAATTATACTTCTGATTTCTAAATAAATGATCTTTTTAGTCTTTTCATTTTATTTCTAAATAAGTGATTGTTTTATATAATCAAGAAGACATTAATTATTTTATTCCAATTCTACCCTTCTCTAAATGAAGATTGTTTTAAATAACTAAGAAATTTATGAAAAGTTACATCTTTTTTAATATATTTATTAAGAATAAGTTAATAAAAATACATTGTATCTTCTAAGATTGAAGCTAAAAGGTTCTCTTATTTAGTTCTCCTAAGGAATACGTTCAAAATATAGTACAACTGTGTAAAGAAGTTGTGCTTTATAAAATGTTTCTTATTCTATTATTTACTATTTGAAATAAAAAACATGATAAAAATACGTAACAATAAAAGTTATTTAAAAGATTATTGAATCGCAAGAAATAGAGAGAGCGAGAGTATTCAACCTCATTGTGGGTGCATTTGGAGTTGTAGACTAAAACTATCTTTATAATTTTTTTAATAGTTTGATTTTAGAAAAAAACACATTTCATGAATTAAAAAAATATATTGTAATTGCGCGAAGTACGGATAAACTCACCAGTAAATATATTAAACGAAAAGATAAAGAGGAAGACTTCTTTTTTTATTATAAAATAACTGAAGAA
>NW_025821788.1:0-5185 GCF_002878395.1 Capsicum annuum
AAAAAAAAAAGAGAGAAGAGAAACAAACCTAAATCACAACTTGACGAATGAGAAAAGTAAGATGAAAGTAAGATGAGAAAATAATGATAACTCTCTGAAAACTTGGAAAGTAAAAATGTAACAAGCGAAGCAATTAAAGTGTTTTAGGTGTTTATATTAATATTGGGCTTTGTATTAATTTTTTATTAATGGAAAAATACTATAATTAAAGGCCCAAGAATATATATCTATTTTCTGAATATAAAAAAATAATAAAAGTAATTAGAAAGTAGATTATAAGTAGTATTTTTTACGTATAAAAAATTAAAATTATATTTGTATTACGTCGGTTCGGTTTGGGTTCGGTTTGATTTTATTTTTTGCTAATACCAAACCAAACCAAGAATGATCGGGTTTTTTTTGTCAACACCAAACCAGTCAAACCAAACAATAAGTCGATTTTTTTTCTCGGTTTGGTTTGATTCATCGATTCGGTTTGTACACCCCTAAAGTTGATAATTGATGTATTCTAAGGGTAGCTAATCCTTAAAATAGTTAAAACAAGAATAAACAAACAACCAATAATGATAAGCAAATCAACAAACTTAATTCAAAACGAAAGTAATCATGATCGTGACCTTAACCAAAGAAAGGGAGTTTTAGCCTTTAATGGAAATATTCATCATCTAATCCCTTGGATTGATGCTACAAACCATGAAAGAAACTAAAATAAAAGAATGATAAAAACCCTAAAAAGAAGTTGTGTAGCCTCCAATATCTTACAAGGATGTCCAAAAGTAAGCTAAAAAACGTGCATAATGTCCTATTTATAGTGGAAGAAATATTCCATGCCTTGTTGAACAAGAAAACAGTTTCTGATCATCTGCGAACCCAATGACGCACTGCATGGATTATAGCGTTGAACACATCGACGCGATGCGTCTACTTCACATTGGTTCACTTTTTTGGGTGTCTTCTAAATCCATTGATGTGTTACACGAGCCAAGACTCATTTTTACACGCCCACACTCTCCCAATACTTTTTAGGTATCCAAATTGGCGTCATGCTGCATTTTATGCTTCTGTGATCCTTTCCAAGCCTTTTTGAGTTGTTTTCACTTGATTTAAAGCTTTAAATCCTTTATATATTATCATAGTACATTAACAAAGCATCCTATAACATTAAAAAAAACTATTTAGGTATCAAAACAATACGACATCATCAACGATGAACTAGAAACACGAGCTAAGCATAGGCTATATTCACATTCAGCTTTAACTTATTGTTTTGACTCTTTTCTTGATCCAATTGACCCATGAACATTATAACTAAGTTTTTTCACATGTAAATACATAATAATAACCTTAGTAACTCATTAAAACACATTAGAACCCAACACAATAGACTAGAAAAACACCTAGTTCAAACTAGTTACACTAGTTTTCTCAGTTGAACTCTAAATGCTCAAATTGAATCAAAACTCATGTGAAACCACCATTAAACATTGTAAACAGATACTTAGACACATAAATGCTCATTTATATCATTATCACCCCATTAATCACATGAATCATCCTCAAAACAAGGCTAAATATGCTAGAATAGTAGCGTTAGAATGCATAAATACACCCAATATCACTACCCCACACTGAAAGTTTTGTTCGTCCTTGAACAAATCTTAACTAAAAGCATCATGAGCTTAAAAGACTCCACACTTCTACTACATGCAAGAAATTTAAGCTAGCACTACAATGACTATAGGGAATGCAAGTTTACAACACTAAGCATGTTATAGACAATTCAAAGCTCAAGAATCCTACTCTAAAACATCCTAGCCTCAATAATTTACTCAATACATGGAAAACTCATGCATATTGCTCAATATAAGACATCATAAAAATCACCCACATTCATCAAACATGTGCCCTCACAATAAAAGTGTTACCCATAAACACTCACAATAAAGCAATTGTCACAATGGGTATACAAATCAAGTCACGCTCACTCTCACAAAGAATTCACAAATTACACATAATGAACCATAGGCTTGCCCTTAGTGTCATATTTCACTAATATTCAAATGATGAACCCAGGATCAAATAGGTATTTTTTGGGTTGTAATGTAAGCTAAGGGATGGATAGAAACTATTTTGGCCAAGAATAGTGACTAACCTCTTTAAGCGCTTTAATACACTACATCATACATTTAAAACAAATCTCTAACAACCAAATTACACTTTTTTATTCACCCATATCTTGTTTTTTTGTCCCATCTCTTTTAAGCATTTTCACATCAATCTACCACACATTAATTATCAACACCAATAACAATTACCTTAGGGCATCATTTTCATCTTTTTTCGTCTTCAATTTTCTCAAACTCCTTACTAATTCAAAATTCTTCTTTTTTTTCATTTAAGAACTTAGGAGCTTTTTGAATCAAATTATAGTCTATCAAAGAAGAGATTAGGCTACATATGAGGTTACCTAAGAAAAAGCTAAAGGCTCAATGGGGTTAACTAGGATAATGCACAAGGGTAGGACAATTAGAGGATAAAAAACAAGGCTATCAAAGAAATGTCTAAATCATCTCCTTAACTCAAACTCTTTATTTCATTTTGCACACACACCAGGCAAGTTCTAGCTATCATATGCAACAAGGAATATACGAAAAACCTTACACGCACATGGCACATGCTCAACTCAAATAGGATCATTATAGACTCCCAACCTAACAATAGCATGAATTAAAAATTAAGCCAAAAAAATACAAGAGTCACACACTTGAGCCTAAGAGTCTCAAAAATAGCAATTCACTCAATTAACATGCTTTTACCAACAACCCACTTGCATCATGTAATCTAAAATAGCACCAACAAGAATATCTCACTTATTCCTAACCTAAAAATTTTTAAATTGAGCCAAAAATTAAAAATTTTCCTACCCCGCACTTAAAAATCTACTTTGTCCCCAAAATGAATTTAAAGGTAAGAGATAGAAATACTCCCTGAGGCCTCTAGGCCTAGCTAGTAGCATCTTTACATATAAATGGGATCTATGAGACCCCACACTCAATCTTTGTCATGCTTCAAGCTCAAGATTATGGTACTCAAACTTATCATTAACCTGTGACTCAACCAAAAATAAAAACTACGTGAAATAAAAACTAAAAATTAAAAAGAAAACATACCTTAGCTTGGGTTGCCTCCCAAGAAGCACCTAATTTAGTGTCGCGGCATGACCCATATCAACTTTTTTCTCCACCTTGAGGATATAAATCTCACCCCCAACATCTCATCCATCTTTTTGCCTCGCTCATAGGGTAGTGGTACAAAGATTAATGAACCGAGTAATAGAATATGCATGGTAAACCACTCGGCCTTGAAGTGAGGTATGTTTTTATGTTGCTTGTCCGGTGTAAAATCAAGAATATAGGATTCTTGTTCCTCATCTTCACACTCTTTCACTATTTTAAATGATTCCACAGACAAGACATCATCTAAACATAATGTATAAAAGTGTTTCGAATGCTACCCAACAAATCCCACTTCATAATTTACACAATCTACTACACACTCACTTTTATTCACCTTTTCAATTTCAGTCTCAAGATCAAGATGACAATCGAATGGTTGCGATTCTTGTGTTTGCTCCACACATTGGCTAATATCCTCCCCATATATTTTTTTGCTTAGCCACTGCAGACATGGTGGCAGTGGTGTCTCCTTAATAATTTTCACAATATTAGTTTTCGAGTACTCAGACTTCCTCGAATTATCCGCATCATATTGTGAAAGTTTTGTCCAAGCACTTTCATAAAAATCTGAATAATAAGTCACAAGGTGGTGTCCTTCACAAAAATAACAATAATTGCCATCACTCAAAAATCATCTATCCCAGACTGACATCTCGAGAAGAGTGTGAAAAAATAGAAATAAAGAAAAATAAGAAAAAAAACTAAATAGAAACTATTTACAACTAATATAGAAAAACTAAAAATAAGATAGTTGCCTAATAACAAGTCCCCGGCAACGGCGCCAAAAATTTGACAGCGTCCAAGCGCACACGCAAGTGTATGTGGTCTTATCAAGTAGTAAAGTGACTTCGAGGAAGCCCAAGTATCGATCTCTTAGGAACTTGAGTTCGCCGCCTATCCAATTCTAGTTTAACGATTGAGAAAAAGTAAACAAGGATGTTTAAGAATTTTAAACTAAAAAGAAACTAAACTAATGCAAAAAAGTAAATGACGCTGGACAATCAAAGGATAGAGATCCAGTGTTAAGGCTTACGAAAAATCATACTATGTTATTAAACTTTACTTATTAAATTGCTTATCGTGGTTGTTGATTTGTAGGGATTGCATGATCATGATTTTCCAACCTCTAATCATTTACCTAAGTTGAACATTACACCTACATCATTGAGCGGGGATGTATAATTCACTTAAGTTCTTTAGAAATTTCATCTTACATATGAATCAAGTAAGGCATCTAAGTACATCCCTATCCTAGATACTAATTCAAATTTCTTATTTTTTAAAGAAACAAGAACCATACTTTGCTTATTCCCATCTTCTATCTCCCTATTCTCTCTCCCAAGATCACAAGGTTGACAATTGATGTATTCTAAGGGTAGCTAATCCTTAAAATAGTTAAAACAAGAATAAACAAACAACCAATAATGATAAGTAAATCAACAAACTTAATTCAAAACGAAAGTAATCATGATCGTGTCCTTAATCCCAGAAAATGAGTTTTAACCTTTAATGGAAATATCCATCATCTAATATTTGGATTGATGCTACAAATCATGAAAGAAACTAAAATAAAAGAATGATTAAAACCTTAAAAAGAAGTTGTGTAGCCTCCAATATCTTTCAAGGATGTACAAAACTAAGTAAAAAAACGTGCATAATGTCCTATTTATAGTAAAAGAAATAGCCTATGCTTTGTTGAACAAGAAAACAGTTTCTGGTCGTCTGTGAACCCAATGACGCGCTGCGTCGATTATAGTGTTGACATATCGATGCAGTGCATCGAATTCACATTAGTTCACTATTTTGGGTGTCTTCTGAATCCATTGATGTATTTCATGCGTCAAGAATACATCTCACGCACTCACACTCTCCAAATAATTTCCAAGTATCCAAATTGGGGTCAAGCTGCGTTTTGTGCTTCCTTGATCCATTCCAAGCCTTTTTGAGCT
>NW_025821789.1:0-1028 GCF_002878395.1 Capsicum annuum
AAGTCAGTATAGAAGAAAACCACTATTGAATGGGCATAGAAGGTTGTCACACATATAATCCTAGGAAATCAACATAGAACAATTCTTAAAATAATTCTATAAACTAATTTTAAAAAAAAATATAAAAATCCTTCTATTTGGTGAAAGATTTGGGCCAAATTTTATCTTATCTTGAACTTTAATTTGAGCCTCCAAATAGATGTAAGATTTAAAAGAATATCTTCATTGGGCTATCAAGACATTTTTAAATTGCTAATTCCATCCCATTAAGCTTATCATCTAATTTCCTTGTTTCAGATCTTGTCATGGATCCTCTTGAAACTTCCAAAGCTTCTTTAACTGATGTTGAGTTTCCATGTATGTATCAAGATTGGTATATTATGCGTTTGTGTAGCTGCTGATTTTTACACTTTTGTTTCCCATCTTTTTTTCTATTTCAACCTTAGCTTGTCACTCTCACAAAAATGTCTTCTCCGTACATAGTTAATCTCCAAACATCATAAGTCTAAGGCACTGTTGGCTTGTTACAAATCATTTGCTCGAGAGATCCTATTATTTTTCTTGATAACCCTCGAGACTCCTTACCTTATACAATAAACTATATCAAACTTCAGAAAAAAAAATATCCTATGTTTGTTCTTCATACAACCATACTTTAGACATTTATATTACAAATTTTAGAATTTAATAAGACATTCTTCATGTTTAGTATTAAATTCTATTTTAGCCATTTTTATCATTTTTAATGAACATAAATTATTAAGTACTTGAATAATGTTAACTTTTAACAAACTTTAATAATTAAAACTATTCAATATATACTTACAACTTAATAATATTATAGGACCCACTTGCGCACTTTTTTCAACTGAATACTTGGGAGGTCTTTGAACTCCTTTTTCTCTTTGAACCAACTCTTTAATATAAGATAAAAAATATTTATCATTTTATGGATAAAATAACGTCAGCCTGGATCAAAACTGTTCAATGCATACTTGCAAACTATTTTGGCTTATGTTATGCTTTTT
>NW_025821790.1:0-1133 GCF_002878395.1 Capsicum annuum
ATAAGTTGGGAATGATCATACTCCAAGTAATATACCTAAATTAGTCTTATAACTGTATTGTTGAGTGGGGATGTGATTCATTAACTTGGATGCATTAAATTATCTTTACGTTTTGTCAACCAAGTGAGGTGTTTAGGTATATTGCTATCCTAATCGCTAATCATCCTTTCACAATTAATATATAATGACAAAATACATAATACAAAATCCTTACATTATTCATTCCATCCGTCCAATCCTATGGTCAATTTGTCTTGGGAATTAAATGTATCCTAAAGTTCATGATGCTTTAGAATCTTATAGCATGAATGTATGAACAATCACATACTTTATAAGCATACAAACCAACTTTTAACCACAATTGAACAATCATGTTTCTAGAATCAACCCTTTAATAGGATGTTTAGCCACTCATAGTATTAAAAAGAATCACCATAGATGATTTAATAAAGTAAAACTACAAGAAAGTAAAGTTTGAGAATAAAGAACCCTGGTTTGAGCCCCTTACTTGCTTGTCTTCTCTCAAATTCATGTTTTTCTCAAAATATGGTATATTGTGACAAAGTTATCATTGTATAGTGCTTTAGGCCGTACATAGGTATCCCAACATGAAACATATGCATTGATAACACTACCCCTCACTTAAGAAACTGAAAAATCATTTTTGGTCGTTTTTGTGCTTTGGGTGTGTCATATCCTTATCGTGGATGTCCAAGGGCATGTCACACACTTAACGAGGATGAAATATTTTTTTTGAATTTTGAATTCATGTTTTATTTTGTATCATTCCCTTATCTCAGAGGTTTTGGGGCGTGGCACTCCTATGTGCTAAAAAATGTTATTTTTTATAATCGTTAACTCCTTTCATTTTCCTTTGAGTTCTGCACTTTATGGCTGCCTTTATCATTTAATTTTAGACTAATTTTATTTTAACATCATATATGGTATCCTATAAACTAAAACAATAATAATTAGTGCACGCAACACAATAAAGTCCACTGAGATACACTAGAACAACACATAGCTCAAGCTAGTAACACTAGTTTTCTCGTCTAAAATCTATGTGACCAATTTGATTCTAAACATATTTTGAACATTCCTTAAACAATATAAACAAGTATTTCAACACATAT
>NW_025821791.1:0-8276 GCF_002878395.1 Capsicum annuum
TTATTATTTTTCAGTTTATAGCCTACCATTGCATAGGAAATTGAATTTGCTTTCTAACAATATAAAATTTTCCTAAATCCTATAACCAGTAAAAAAAATTATGGCTATTTTAAGTTTTAGTCATTAAACACCGTAATCTAGGACAGTAGCGCATCGTGGAGTAAGCCAAAGTGGCAATTGTTAGTTTCCGATGAGGTACAGCAATACTGGCGCGTTGCACCAAAGCTCATTTTCACATTTGTCAATTTCCATTGAGCCAACACGATTGTACCACATCACGTCGAGCTTCCAGGTCCCATCCAGTATTACAACATGATTCCACCATGTCGTGCCACCAGCCACATTCCTAGTTGTCATCTTTCAGTGGCTTGGCACGATAGCGGTGCGTTAAGCCGGAGCCCAAAATCAAGTTTTCAGTGACAAAAATTAAAAATATTCTAGGGATAATAGGGACTTTTTCCATAACCCAAATCAGCCTTAAACACAAAATTATGCACTAAATATCCTATTATATCATTATTCGCTCACTTTTCTCAAGATTTAAAACATTCTCTCTTAAAGAGGCAAAAACCCTAGTTCAAGATATCAAGGTCAATCCTCAAGAAATCCTCCAAGAACCTTGAAGAAAGAATCTTCTAAGGTATGTTAGGTGTTCATCTATGGGTTCCTTTCACCTATAGAGTCCACGAATCCATTTTAAAATTACAAGATTATTGAATTATGAACTTCCATGTTAGAATTGAATTGAATTTATGTTCATGTTATTATGGGATCTTAGTCCATGATTAAATTACAAGCCTTCATGATATTGAATAGCATGTGTGATGAATATGTGATTATCTTGATAAAACCTTTGAATTTATAATGTGATTAATGTGTCTATGATGATAATTGGGTTTAATCCATGATTATTATAAGATTAATGAAATTAGACTATTATTTATGCTAAACCCATGAAATTGTAAGTTTGGGCATTGTAGTTGTTATATTTATATATAATCCATGATTATGTGCATGAAGTTGTGCTCCCCAAGTGGTTGATAGAATGTCCATGTGAATAAAGTGATGAAATCATGACGTTAGTATATGTACAAGCTTATGCCCTACAAGTGTTTGATAAAATGTCTCTATAGATGAAATATGAACATGTGTACATTGTTATGCTCTGTAAAATCATGTGATGCTTTACTTTTCATGCTATCGATTCCTGAGGGTATTTAATAACCGACAATTTAGCAATTTACCTAGAGCTAGTGTCAATTACAGAATAGTATCAGTCATTTCATGATTAGTAGAACTCAGACAGTTACAGAACTCAAGAAAACTCAGTAAACTCAATATTAATCCATTCTAATTTAGTATAATTAGTTCAGTGTCTTTTAGTTGGGAGTAGGATTTAACATCGAGCAAGCCTAGTGATGGGGGATTACCCGTTAGTTAGGACTGGGTCCCTAGAAATAATCCCTAAGTTCCAGAACGACGTAGCCAGCGTAGGTTATGAGACATCACTCATTAGATAGGACTAACATACTCAAGGATCTCCCACTAGTTTAGGACTGATCTCAGGGGTCACCTATTAGATAGGACTGACTCCATAGCAAATTTTAGTACCCATGGCATGGTATTAGCACCTTTTCAATTGGGATTACAGATTGAACCCCAAATTAGTTATCTTATCTTATCTGGGGCATGTCAGTTAGATGATTACCTCCCAAAGTTTTAGTTTCAGTCTTCATTTTAAAATTTAGTTCAGTTTCACAGAATCAGGGCTGTCAGACACACTCAATCAATATCAGTTACTCAGTTATTAAAACTCAGTACTTAGCTTCAAAAAATCTCAAATATAGTATTTATTTATGTATGTCCACAGTATTGCATACTCATTGATTTCACTAGTATCAGTTACTCACATACACTTATATTCAGTTACTCCATATTATTTAGCCAGTTATTGTTCATACATATGAACCCTTGCATTCAGCCTTACCTCATCTAGCATACCAGTACATTTCACGTACTGATCGCATACTCTTTTTTTATGCTATGATGTCTCATATCATAGGTTCAGATGCTCAGGTTCCTAACTATGCTTAGATAGATCTAGTTAGTAGTTGCAGATTAAGTAGTGAGTCCTCATCTGTAGAAGGCATACTTTATTTTAGTATTTTAGTTTATCAGTAGATCAGTAGTTAAAGTTAGTTGGGGGTTTATCCCATCAACTCCATATTCAGACAGTTCAGGTAGAGCCTTTTAGACTTTACTAAATTAGACAGTATTTTAGTTTTCAGATATTATTAATAGATATTACATTTATCAGTATTTCAGATATTTATTCTTATGGCATTTTAGCCTATTTTCTATAGTTATTTTAGTATTTCTATTCAGTGCTCACAACAGATATCAGTCATGGGTTAGCTTGTGCTCTTTTGGTGTCGTAAGCATCATGTGGAATCTAGGGTGTACTCTTAGGGAGTTACAGTATGCTCCTCATGTGGTATCTGATAGCAGATCTAAGATGAGTAAGTTTGTGTTTGGTATATCTGACAGTATGGTCAAGGAGTGTAGGACTACAATGCTGATTAAAGAGATTGACTTATCTAGATTGATGTACATGCTATAGATTGAGAAGCAAAAGACCAAGGAGAGAGAGAGAAAAAAAAAGCTAGAACTAGTAGATTTAATTTCAATCAGCCAAGGTCAGAAAGTGGTAATCGTCCTTATTCCATCAAAAATCTTCAGTCCCATCTCCATCTTCAGCTAGTGCCCTAGTACCAAAATTCAGAAATAATAATTGGTATAGGGAGCCAGGCTCTAAGTCCCAAGGCAGTATTAACAGTGGTCGTACAAATCTTTTTTTGCCAGAAATTTAGTAGAAACCATCAGGGTGAGTGTAGAGATAGCAATGATATTTGTTTTGGGTGGGCAAGCCAGGCCATCAGATTTTAAAGTGTCAAGTAGTTGCTCAGAAAGGTAGGGATTTGTGCCAAATGGGTCAATCCCATCAGTCACTAGTTCCATCCACCTGCCCGACTCAGCAGTGTAATGACTCGAGACTACCCCCTAGTCGTTACATGGTGCTTACGATCCTGAGGGACCACAAGCTAACCCATGAGCTGGTACCTGCTGTGAGCATTGAATAATAATACTTAATAATTGTGGAATAATGGGCAGAAATGCCATAAGGTTAAAAATGTCTAAAATACTAATAATGAATAATAACATCTGAATCTAAAATACTATCTAATCTAGTCTGAAAAAGCCTCTAATCTGACTGTTTGAAAGTGGAGTTGATGGGACACTACCTCAACTAACTACATCTACTATAATACTGCTAAGCTAAATAACTAAAATAAAAGAATATCCTCGATAGATAAGGACTCACTTCTAAATCTGTTACTATTGGATGAATCTGGCTAAGTGCGGTCAGGAATCGAATCGTCTGAACCTATGATACACAACATCATAGCACAAGAAATGGGTATGCAATCAGTACGTGGGAATGTACCAGTATACTAAATGAGGTAAGGTTGAATGCATGGGTTCATATGTATGAACAATGACCAACTGAATGATATGCAAGAGCTGGATAACATACTTGGAGGATCTATAACTACTGAACATACTGTGCATATAGTAACTAAGTATACTGGAACTGAATTAGATAACTAATAACTGGTTATACTGATAATTTAAGATCACTGATAATATAAATTACTGATAACTGAGTGATTGTATTTGACAGTCCTAAATTTATAGAACTAAATTGAGTTCTATTCTAAAGACTGAGACTGAAACTGAAACTGTGAGAGGTAATTATCTAACCAATGTGCCCCAAATAAGAAAAGATAACTGAGCTGGGTTCCAATCTGTAACCCCAACTAGAAGGGTGTCACTACCATGTCATGGGTAAGGAAAAACTTAAGAGTAACCCTTTACTGGCAGGTTCCCTTAATCGAGAACGGTGGTACCCTCTACTGGCAGGTAGAGCACCTCATCAACCCTCAACTGGCAGGTTTTATACCTCATCCTACGTTGGCTACGTAGTTCTGGAATGCAAGGATTGCTTCTAAATATCACACCCTCTGCTGGAAGGTAAGCCCCTATCATCGGGTTCACTTAGTGCTGAATCCTACTCCAAACTCAAAGACACTGAACTGTTATACTGGACTGAATTCACTGAGATTACTGAGTTTTCCTAAGTTCTGTAACTGACTAAATTCTACTGAGTTCTATAACAGACTAAGAGTACTACTGATCATGACATGACTGATACTATTCTATAACTGACACTGGCTCTAAGTAACAGCTAGATTGTTGGATATTAAATACCCCCAGGACTCGATAGCATGAAAAGTAAAGAAAACCATAATCTTGAATAACATAACAATGTTCACTTGGTCTTAATTCATTCATAGAGATATTTCATCAACCACTTGTAATGCATTAACTTGTACATGAATGGGGAATACATGTTAGCATGTTATAATGGCATTATTTCATTCTCATAGACAATTTATCAAAAACATAAGAAGCATACTTAGTTCATTAAATCATAAACACTTAGGGTTAACATGGTTACAAAAATCAACTTGCTAATTGAAGGGTTTATCATGAATATCATATAGTTCAGCACATACTAGAATCAATTCTTGAAACTTGTAATATAAATCATGGATTAAAACTCAAACAACATCATGAACATGAATTCAATATAATTCAAACATGGAAATGATAAATCATAAATCTTGTATCTTAAAAAAGGATTCTTGACTCCATGGAAGATAAGGATCCATAGATGAACATCTAACATACCTTAATTCGATGAGTTCTTGGAGAAATTCCTGGGATTAACCTTGATTCTTGAACTAGGGTTTGTTTTCTTGAGAGAGAGAAATACCTATTGATTTTAGGAAAAAAGTGAATAATGAAGGGTTTTACATATTTTTAAGGTTTAAATTCCACATCTAGTGGAATAAAATCATGGGAAAAAACTATTTTAGCCTTGGCCGCAACTTTAATTTTTCATGAAATTTTCCCGATCTGGACCTCTAACGCGATGTGGTGCTATCGCGTTGTGTCACCGGAAAATGACAACTGGGAAATTGCATGGTGGCACAACATGGTGGTATCACATTGCCACTTTGTTTGTGAACTGAAAGAGTACCGCAATGCGGTGGTATCATGTTAGATCTCTGGAAAAGGAAAATTATGAACTGGGTCTATGGTACATACGCCAATATCACAGACCAATACTAGAAATTGACAATTGCTATTTTGACACACTCCACGATGTGCTACTGGCCTGAATCACGATGTTTAACGATAAAAACATAAAATTGTCATAACTTCTTACCCGGTGGTCGGATTTAAGCTAATTTTATATCGTTGGAAACCTAATTAAATTTCCTATGCAATGGCAGGCTCAAATATGGAAATGTTAGAGTATTTCAAAAGTTTATTTAGGATAACCCATGTACTGAGGGTTAATCTAGGCTAGGGAAATATGGGGTATTACAATATCTCTCCCTTGGGAATATTCGTCCTTAAATATGGCTAGCTAAGCTAAGAGAGTATGGACAGACTGAGTTTACGTACTGAACTGTACATGTACAACTGAAGCATGATTACATGACTGATCTGATGGACTAAACTTATATACTGAACATGCATATTTGATACATGATTACATGGCTAAAATCAATTTAGGAAATACATGGCTGACATGAGGATGATATAAGATGGTAAATGATACCAAGTTTATAACGGTACTGAATATAGGACTGAGTAGGTTTAAGGAAGACTGTGATAATGTATGAGACACCATCTAACTGAAGGACAACTAAATAACTTCGACACACTACTGAGGCCTGAGGAACATATGGAGTAAACTGAACTTCACGGACCATTTAGAGTGTAACATGAGTCAGGGGAACTGAGCGTACTGGGAAACATGAATATGTGTGTCATGAACTGCATGAGTTGAGTTTGGAATTTCTGAACTTATGGAACTTGATTCATACTACAAAGTGAATTGGAACTTCTTATACTAGGAATTGTAAGCATGCATGATTTTTCGATGATGTGCATGAGTATAAGCATGAGTATAGAGATGAAATATAAGACATGAGTACTAACATTACTAACAGTACTACTAAAATGTAAAAGCCTAACTTGGTTACTTGTTCTACCATCTCCCTCTTAGCTTAAAGCCATCATTCTAAAGTCGTGAACCCTTCAATCAATAATTCTAAACTGAGCTATCACTACCTTATTCAAAAGTATGGGGTATAACAATACTTATAAACACTAAACTCATTCTTAAGGACTACACCTGATAACGAAAGGCCTGCTGCTAGTAATTTCTTCTGATACACAATTCTTAGCTTTCTATAACCCCAATAATCATCATATAGCAACATCAACATCGACAAATCTTAGAATTCCCACTCTTCTTTCTACTAGCTCAATTTTCAAAGATTAAAACTTAGATTCTAACACATATCATGGATATCCGTAAATCTTTAATAATCGTACTACTTTTATCATAGCCTGCAAGTGTCATAGCTACAACATATATTTCAAATCAACAAACTTAAGTTTTTGCATACATTACTTTAAGCCTGCATAAAATCCCATAACTGTCTGCAAGGAACTGCCTGAGAAATCTCTATCTGTAAGGATTAATTGATCTTAGATGTTTCTGTTACGTAGAAAATAAGTTAGGGCGGGCAAGAATAGACCAAGATAAGAATCTATATAACTTTCTCAGATGACCTTTTATAGCACGATCTGAGAAATGAAACAAGGAAAACTTTTTCCTAAAACATCGTATAGCCTCTTGTCCATAAATGTGGCACGCTATACACCCATGCACAAGACTCTACTAGATATGGGTTTCAGACTTCCTAGGACTCTATTGAACCTTAGGCTCTAATACCAAGTTTGTAATGACCTGAGACTACCCTCTAGTCGTTACACGGTGCTTACGATCTCGAAGGACCATAAGCTAACCTATAAGCTGGTACCTGCTGTGAGTACTGAATAATAATACTATAATAATTGCATAATAATAGGCTGAAATGCCATAAGGTTTAAAACATCTAAAATACTGATAATGAATAATAACATCTGAGTCAAAAATACTATCTGAATCTAGTCTGAAAAGCCTCTAATCTGACTATCTGAAAGTGGAGTTGATGGGACACTTCCCTAACAAACTCCATCTACTAAAATACTACTAAGCTGAAGTATTGAAATAAAAGCATATCCTTGATAGATGAGGACTCTGCTAAATCTATTACTGCTGGCTAAATCTGGATAAGCGCGATTAGGAACCTAAGCGTTCGAACCTATGATATGAAACATCATAGTGCAAGAAATAGGTTTGTGATCAGTATGTAGAAATGTACTGGTATGCTAAATGAGGTAATACTGAATGCATGGGTTCATATGCATGAACAATAACTAACTGAATAATATGTAAGAGCTGGAAAGCATACATAGAGGATCTGTAACAATAAACATACTGTGTATACTGTAACTAAGTATAATAGAACTAAATCTGATAATTGATAACTAAATATACTGATAATTTGAGATCACTAATAATTTAAATTATTGATAACTGAGTGATTGTCATTGATCCTGTTTTGTAGAATTAAACTGAGTTCTATTTTGAAGATTGAGACTAAAACTAAAATTATAGGAGGTAATCATCTAATCGATATGCCCCAAATGAGAGAAGATAAATGAGCTAGAGTCCAATTTATAACCCCAATTAGAAGCGTGTCAGTACTGTGCCATGAGTAAAAATAAGCTAAAAAGTAACCTTTTACTGGCAGTTTCCCTTAATCGAGAATAGGGTACCCTCTATTAGCAGGTAGAGCACCTCATCAACCCTCAACACGTAGGTTTGATGTCTCAACCTACGCTGGCTACGTAGTTCTAGAACGTAAGGATTGCTTCTAAGTATCACACCCTCTACTGGCAAGTGAGCCCCCATTCTCGGGTTCACTCAGTGCTGAATCCTACTTCCAATTAAAAGACACTGAACTGGACTGAATTCACTGAGATTACTGAGTTTTCCTAAGTTTTGTAACTGACTGAATTCTACTGAGTTCTATAATGGACTAAGAATACTACAGACTGTGACATAACTGATACTATTCTATAACTGACATTGGCTCTAAGTAATAGCTAGATTGTCATGTATTAAATACCCTCAGGACTCGATAGCATGAAAAGTAAAGAAAAGCATAATCTTGAATAACATAACA
>NW_025821792.1:0-1019 GCF_002878395.1 Capsicum annuum
TGAGCAGATTGAGGAAGAATAGCTCAAAGAAAAAGAAAAAGGCAATAAAAGGGCCAGGACTGGTAGTTTCAACTTCTCTCATCAGAAGTTGGATGGAAAGAATCATTTCAAGATCCAGAAAAAATTTTCAAACCCATCCTAATCTCCTGCAAGTGCTCCTGTGCTAATGTTCAAGCAGGAGAGTTGGGATAGAGCACCAGGATCTAAATCTCAAGGTAGTGTTAATACAAGCCGCACCAACCTAGTGTGCAGGAGATGTGGTAAGAACCATAAGGGTGATTGCATGGCCGATAGTGATGCCTATTTTAGGATTTGTAAGTCAGGTCATAAAATCAAGAACGGTCCAGTGGCTGGCCAGAAAGGGAAAGATTTTCACCAAGTAGGTTAGTCTAATTTCTCTTCAGTTGTAGCAAGTCTCCTGACTCAGCAGGCTCACCTCCAGTGCCACCAGTATGCAGCGTCAGAATTGACTCTATGATTTCCATCTCGATAGGATCAGGAAAGTTATCTTGATGTGGTTACTAGTACGTTGCAAGTCTTCCACCTTCATCTTTATGCAATATTACACATCAAAGATTTACTTTTCTTAGTGACTCCCTATTTAATTGTAAATTTTCGAATCAGTCCCGACATAGTAGCAGAACCCTTCTTAATTTCTACTCTATTATGTAGTTCCATTATAGCCAGGTAAGTATACAGAAATTATCCAGTTACAATGTCCCAAAATATTTCTTTAGTACTTTTTATGGAGTAATGGATGACTGATTTTAATTTCATTCTTGACTTGCATTGGCTTTATTTATATATGCCTTAGTTTTCCCTAGAAATAGAACTATCAGGTTCTGGCTTCCTGATGAGCCAGTCCTTAAATAGAGGGTAGTACCTCAAATATTGTAGGTCCATTTGTCTCCTACATTAAGGAAAGGAAAATGATTTCTAAGGGTTTTATTTACCAACTTGTCTAAGATAAGGACTCAAGTTTCAAAACCCCAAGTCTTGAGTCAGTACCAGTAGTAAAT
>NW_025821793.1:0-4962 GCF_002878395.1 Capsicum annuum
ACCTTAAATTCATAAGAGAATTAAGAAATAGATGTTAATCTAGCTTCCCAAGCACCCACAAGCTTTACTTTTAAGATCTCACATCATTTTAGGATTTTTGGATTTCAAGAATGAGTGAGAAATGATCAATTTACGATCTATCAGGTTTATTTATACCCATACCAGGCTCTTAGATTTTGCAATCGCAACATGCAAGTTGCAATCGAACTATCTGACATCAGAAGTAGGTGTTGCAATCACAACACTTATTAGTGCGATCGCATTAATCACTCTGCAAACCTATGTGTGATTGCCACCCATGTGGGGCGATCGTAGAGGCACCAGAAATCAGCTGAAACTTTGGAAAATCTTCATATTTCCACCAAGGCCTCGAGATTCATTCGAAATTTAATATACACAAATGAACTATGTATTCATACTAAATTCGATACGCTGGACTTAATGGTAATATCATAATTTTTTTTAAAATATCATTTTAGAAAGTTGACCCACAAAATTCAAAATCAAAATTTTCTAAACAAAGGGTCGAAATAAGTTTTATAAGCTATGAAACCACACCAAATGTGTTACCATCCTAAAATTGACGTTTCAAATCTACTGATATAATCTGTTAACCCATCCATCACACAGATTAAAAAATAATCACTGAAGTCCATAATAAGCTCTCAAATCCACCAAAAAAAACAATATTGTACAAATGGTACCAAAATGCATCGGGAACTATGACAATCAACCCCATACCCCATAAATACAATAATGCAGCTATGAAAAGGGGTAAAATAGTTAAACAATACATAATTATAAATTTCACATATTTTACCAAAAATCAGGTTGTTACATTAGTCCATTCAAAAACATGCTCATGCTTCTTCAACAATTTGAGCAAGTCTCCTGGCTGCACCGAGGATAATTTGGTGTTAGTATTCAAATCTTCAACTTTTTTGTTCCCATCTGCCCTGCACTTATCATTGGCTAGATTTGTGATAACATATAAGTCTGTCAAAGTGACACATACACTTCAAATGTCACCTACTCATCAAGGGCCCTCATCTTAATCTCCCAAAATTATCGGGGTGTGCTTATTTTCTTCAAAATCCAATATTATAAAGTCAATAAGAATTATAAACTTATCCACCTTTTTGAGCACATCCTCAATTACTCTTTTTAGTTGCAGGTACGAGCATTCTGCTATATGTAGAGTAATGGTCATAGACAATCATTTTCCCAAACTCAGTGTCTTGAAAAAAGACAGGGGCATCAAGTTTATACTTTCCCTAAGATCATGTTATTCATGCCCAACCTTATCTTCACTAATTTGTTTGGGAATAGTGAAACTCTTATGATCATTGAGATTTTCAATGATCATGCTGAATACCCTTAAACTACACTCTTCAGTCAGTTCAACCTTCTTAAACTACTTGTCTTCTCTTTCTGACCACCATATTTCTTAAATATTATATATTTGGGCATGTCCCTCAAAGTATCAATCAAGGAAATATTAATGTGTAGTTGCTTGAAGATATCAAGAAATTTAAGATTGTCATCCTCTTTCATTTTGATTTTCTAGAATCTCTATGGGAATGGTGGTGAAGGTCTCTACCACAATCTCATGCTACTCAGTAGTGCTTGGATTATTCTTTATGGAAAATGAGGTGGATCTTGAAGCTGTCAAGGTCATCCGACGTTTCTTCCTTTAAGAGGCTTAGAATCTAGTAATTCTACACTTGCTTCTTGAACTTTCTATCTAGGAGAAGGTTCTACCAACTTTTTTTCATTTCTTAATGTAATTGCCATTACCTGATTTGAATTATTCTCTATATCGCTCAGTAGTGCATCCGTAGGTCGTATATGTTGTGATGAATCTAGTTGGCCCACCTGATGCTCAAGCTCATGAATGGAGTTATGCATTTCATTCACACTCTTAGTTTGTTGTCTCATGCACTACTTTGTTGTTACTTCTAAAGAATTGCTCACTTATGGAGCTTATTATGTATATTGTTGTTTTTGGACTTACTGATATCCATTTTACAAGAAGTTTGGATGGTTTCTATAATTTGATAGCCCCACATAATATATGGATTCTGATATCAAAGGACATCTAGAGTACGCATAGTTTTTACCATACATTTGACAAAGTACTGCAACCACCTAAACTTGTTGTTCCTGTTGCACTTGACCTATACTTGGTGCTAGTAAACTCTACTTTATTAATTCACATAGCTACCCAATATCAACCCGAATGGATGACACATAATAAAGCTTTATCTTACCTAGCATTTTGTGTAGAAGTGAATACTCTACTAGACTCTGCATAGTCTCAGCAACCTATAGACATAAGATTGAGCAATGCCTTATTTCATCATAGCTCTTGGAAAATATTTTCACGTGAGCCATAACATTTAATAAAGAGACAGCGTCTCCATAATCCCTTAATAAAATATTGTTTGCTTATCTCCTTGGGTTGTTGGAGGTGTGGACAATATCTCAAGTATCTCTTCTAAGCTTAGGTAACGGATTTTACATTTTGCTGAACAAATTCAAAAATCCTACGTATGAGATCTTTTGTTCTTCTAGATGAGAAGAACCCATTGAGAAATATTTTAGATAAAGCATCCCATGATGTGATAGATTGTGTTGGTTCATTCTATAACTATTGCTTGGTTTTCCCAAAAAGTGAGAAGGGAAAAAGTGCCAACTTCAGATATTCATCTAAAACATTTTAGTAGTGGAAGTTTTCACTCAATTCAGTAAACTCTGTCAGGTGCTTTTGCAGATTTTTATGTAGTTTACCCTCATATTGACAAGTGTTCTGTACTACTCGCATTGTTTCTTCTAAGGTTGTATTTATTTTTATTATGATTCAAATGTCTGAATTTGAATGCACATCTGAATAATTAAGATGTTGCCTCTAGATCTAAAAACTAAATGATTAAGATTGTTTTTCACCATCTGAATTTGCAAAATTTAGTTATTTTTATATATATAAGAAAAATATAATTCATATAAAAATTAATTATAGAATAAGAAAATAGTGGAGTTAATATAACAAAATTATTATTTGATTGAAAAAAATATATTTATATTTGCTAGTGATAGTGGGAGATGGTTTGTACTGGTGGTAGTGGTAGTAATGAGTGATGTTACTGACTTGAAATATTGGTGGTGATAGTTGTGATGGTTGAGATGGTTGGTATTGTAGTGATTGTTATGTTGGTGGCGATTGGTATTAGTGGTATTGATTGTGATTTGAAGTTGGGTGATGGTAGTTTTTAGAGGTATTAATTGTGATGGCTGAAAAATGAATGTATGATATTTGATGATGTGTTGGTGGTAGTTGGAGACACTATTAGCTGTGATAGTGTATGATAGTGTAGATGATTGTTAACAGAGATAGATCGTAGTGATGGTATAGTAGTTGAAGCGGTGGTAGAGGTGGCGATACCAGTGACAATGATGGTGGTGGTGGTCAATGAATGTGTGGAGGTTGATGATGTATTATTGAAAGTTAGCAGTGGTTCTAGTTGTGATAGATGAATTGGTCGATAGTAGGGATTGTTTGATAGTGGTTGATGATAGTGGTGACATTAGAACTGATGTTAGCATTGGGTGGAAGTAGCTGTGGATAAAATTAGAATAATGGAGGTGGTAGGTTTTGTAGTGGCTAACAATAGTGGTTGGTAGCGATATTGATTGTTAATGTTGGTTGTGATGGTGGAAGTGGTTGATGTTGACAGTTGATGGTGGTAGTTGGTGGTGGTTTATGATGGTGGTGGTGACTGATGATCTGTTCAAGCTCGTGGTCAATAGGAGTCAAGGGACTGCCTTGACTCCATGTGTTTAGCATAAACTAATCTGTAACCTAAAGAAACAAAAACAACAAACAAAAGTGAACTAATTTAATAAAAACTAAAAAAAACCATCAATTTCAAATTAAATTTTCAATATTGGTGCAAAAAATTTATTACGTCATTTTACATATACAAATATACGTGATCATACAGGTAATAAAGGATGCAAATTCAAATATCGTACTGACAGAGATTTGACGAATTGAAGTTCTCTTTAAATTTTTATTTGAAATATTTAGTAGGTGACAAGTAATCCAGAGTGTTTGAGTTTTCAATAAGGAAAAAAAAATAACAATCATAAAGTAGCCTTATAATTCGTGTGTTGTGATTTTTGATGAGGAAAAAGATCTAAGGTTGTGGTATTTTGACAATTCAGTTTAGCTATTCAATCATACACATAATCGATTTCTTGTGTTACTAGTTGTAGGTTAATTTTAACAATATTGAGTATTTTTTTCAACAACTCTAAGCCTTCTCCACTATACCTAATTCATATATTTCTATGATCCCCGGTTAATAGTGAAGTGCTTGGAGATGTCATCTACAGGGGTGGCTTCAGTATGAAGCCACCGAAGCTTACGCTTTAGGTCCCTAATTCTTGGAGGCCCCAATTTTAGAAATTATAGGTTTGTAGTTTCGTATTTTTTTTTATTAGAATATATTGAGTAATTTTAATATTTTTTATTTTATTATAATGTAATTTTAGCTCAAAAAAACTATCACTTTAATTAAGAATTTGGGATTAAAAATGAATATTATTTCCAACTTTACCTTTAAAATTAAAGAATATTTTTCTTAATAATGCTCAATTATTAAAAAAAATCAATAAATAGAGATAACTTAGTAAAAAGTAGTACTATACCTTGTATTTATTAGTTTGTGTAGTGAACATAAATAAATTTAAAATAATAGTTAAACAGGGATGGAAGGAGTAGAAAGATAAGCAATATTTCAAGCAGATACAAGAATTTCAGTATTATTCTTCAAATGTGTATAGTGCTTATAGAGTTTCCATTAAAAATGTCTCAGCCGAAACATTCTAAAATTAATACTTATAAAATCTTACGATCAACAAAGTCCCAAGAGATATTGAAGGAATTGAGTATATTATCAA
>NW_025821794.1:0-1088 GCF_002878395.1 Capsicum annuum
ATAAATTGCATTTATGTGAGTGATTATGGGTAACTTTCTTATTGTGAGGGGCACATGTTTGATGAATGTGGGTGATTTGTAAGATGTCCTTAATTGAATGATAAGTATGATTTTGCCACTTAGGTGAGTTAATTCTTTAGGCTAGGATGCTTTGGAGTAGTGTTTATGAGCTATCAATTGGGTAAATAACGTGCTTTGTGTAGAAACTTGCATTCTGTGTAGTCATTGTAGTACTAGCTTGAGTGTCTTTATTTTAGTAGAAGTGTAGCATCACCTCATATTTTTATGCTTAGAGGAAAGATTTGTTCGAGGAAGAACAAGAGTTTAAGTGTGGGGTGATGATTTAAGGTGGTTGTATACACTTTTGTATCATTATTCTAGCCTATTTCGCCTTGTTTTGAGAGCAATTCGTGTGCTTAACGTGTTAATATTGATATAAATAAGTATTTAAGTGTCCAAGTGTGTATTTATAATGTCCAAAGTATTTTTCAAATAAGTTGTATTTAATTGAGTCATTTAGAGTTCAACCAGGAAAACTAGTTTTACTAGCTTGAGCTAAGTGTGTGCTTAGTTGGTTCCGTTAGATTCTAATTTGTTTAATTTTTTTCAAATTGTTTAAATATGTAATTATGAGTGGAATAACTTGTTAGTAATGTGCAAATTTTAATTTGATTAAGTCAAGAGTCGAAATAATAAGTGGAAGATCATTGCGAATTTGCCTTATCTTATCTTTTGTTTTTATTTATCGTTGAGGTTATTGTATTGTTTTGATCTTTAAATTGTGGTGTGTGATAGTGTAGGAGGATTTTTGAACTAAATACGGTGATATAGTGATGATTTAAAGGCCGAAAATTCATTGGAAATACACTACAAAAGACATGGGCAAAGGATAGGACGGTCTACACTTAACCAGATTTTTGGATGCAAATTTCAGTGAGCTGACGCGAAGTCAACACGTCACATCGATGTTCCCAATGCTTTGAGCATTGCGTCGCATTGATAATTCTTACACGGCAATTAAATGTTGCCGACACAGCTTTGGGTTGGTCCAACTTTAAGTCAAATGGTGCACGTAATTTAAGAGGGAC
>NW_025821795.1:0-1839 GCF_002878395.1 Capsicum annuum
TGTGTGTGTGAGAGAGAAAGAGATTAAGAGCTAAAAGTAGTAACGAAACACTTCATTTGCCCCTCATTTAAATTAAGGTTCGTTTTATGAATTATAAAGAAAGAACAAGAAGAATATAAACAAGAACAGGAATAAATTGAGAGAGAAGAGAGAGTAATTTTTATTTTTCTTGGGATTCTTGATGTGTGAATTACAATGAAGCAAACCCCTTTATTTATAGGGGAGATTTAGTCCTAGTTTTTGACTAAAAGACAGATACTGTGAATCCTGATAGATATCAACTAGATATTGATAGATCTTATTTATATTCTTGATAGACATTCACTATAATGCAAATACATTTATATCACTCACTCTTGAATGTCTAATTGATAGATAATGTGCCTCGTTAAAACCTTACTAGAAAAAAATTCAGTGGAAAAAAATCCAGTGAAGGAAAAAGAGTACACATCTCTAATAATACGCATTTCGACTGCCTTAATAAAAACCTTACAAGGAAAACCCAGTGGGACAAAACCTCATAAGGGAAAAAGAGTACAATGCGTATTAACTCCACCTAATAAGAACATCTTTGAACCTTTGCTTCCCAATCTTGTGCAATATCTTCTTGAAAGTTGTAATTGGAGAAGATTTGGTGAATAAATCAGCCGCATTGTCACTTGAACAAATCTATTGCATGTTAATATCACCATTCTTTTGTAGCTCATGTATGTAGAAAAACTTTAGCAAAATGTGCTTCGTTCTATCTCTTTTATGAATTCTCCCTTAAGATATGCTATGTATGCTGCATTATCTCTGCATAAAATTGTAGGTAGATTTTCATATTTCACACCACATTTTTCTAGAATTAGATTTATAATGGAACTCAACGATACATATTCTCGGCTTGCTTCATGAATAGCTATTGTTTCAGCATGATTCGATGAAGTGGCTATGATAGACTGATTTATATATCTCTAAGATATGGTAGTACCACGACATATGAACATATAGCCTGTTTGAGACCGAGCTTTATGCGTGTCAGATAAGTACCCAATATCAGCATGACCAATAAGATCAGGACTACAATATTTAGAGTAAAATAAGCTCATGTGTTTTATTCCATTCCGATGGCTCCTAGTAGGAGCAGAAATATACCTTGCTAACAAATTGACTGAAAAGGCTATATCGGGCCTTGTAGTATTTGCAAGATACATGAGTGCATCACTTGAACTAAGATATGGTATTTCATAACCAATCTAAGTTGGTATATTTCTTATTTCAGCAAATAATCTATTCCTTTGAAAACTCTCCAAGAGTTTCAATAATTTTCAAGCTATAAGCTTATACAATATAAGGATTATCAATAAGTTTCCCATAAACTTTTATATTTTTAATCCTTCAAGAAGTTTTCATATAAATTTTTTCAAGTGACAATATTTAACATTTTATGTGTGACATCATCAAGTGTCTAGACTGCAAATAAAATAAGTTTTACGCTTACTAAGATGCATCCTTTCATGTTACTTAATAAATATTTCTAGGTTAGCATGCTTAAATTAACATAGAATTTAGATCCTCGTAATTTTTTACAATATTGCTCCAATATTGTATCAAAGATATCGTCGATAATTCTCATTTTGTATTGGTTCACAATGCGACATAACATTTTGAGATCTCATAACTTCTTTATTTTCAGGTACCTGAACTTCTCATAAGGTTTCTCCCATAAGGTTTCAGAAAGTGTTATGTCGTAGGCTCTTCAAAAGAACATTACCTTCTTATTATGATTATTTTCTCCTTATTTTTAACAATTATTTCATTTGGAACCGATTAGTCTATCACGCTTCATGCATATAA
>NW_025821796.1:0-2478 GCF_002878395.1 Capsicum annuum
AAGATGGCATAACATAAATACGACACCCACAAGTAATAAAAAATAGAGAAAAGTAAATAGATTTTTAATAAAGCATGAAACAAGGTATCATAACAAGAATAATACCCCCATCAAGTAATTCCCTACACTAGCGACCCAAACTGACCCTAGCCTTCTGCCCTAATTCGTGTCCTTCAGATCTTCCTATCTAGGGTCATGTCCTCAGTGAGCTATAACTGTTCCATGTACCGCCTAATCATCTCTCCCCAGTACTTCTTCGGCCTACCCCTACCCTACCTAAAACTATCCAAAGCTAGCCTTTCACACCTACAAACCGAGGCATCCATGCCCCTCCTCATCACGTGTCCGAACCATCTTAATCGAACTTCCCGTATCTTATTATCCAGTGGGGTCACACCAAACTTCTCCCTGATAGTCTCATTCCGAACTCTATCCCCCCTAGTCATCCCACACATCCAACGCAACATCCGCATTTTTGCCACCTTTATTGTTTGAATGTGGGACTTCTTAACTGGCCAACACTCTGCTCTATACAACATAGCCGGACAACTGCCACCCTATAGAATTTGCCTTTAAGCTTGGGCGGCACCTTCTTATCACATAACACCCCTGAAGCGAGCTTCCACTTCATTCATCCCGCCCCAATACGGTGCGAGACATCCTCATCAATTTTACTGTTATCCTGAATCACGAACCCGAGATACTTGAAACTATCCGTCTTAAATACCACCTGTGATTCCAACTTCACTACCACCTCATTCTTCAGCCTCACGTCATTAAAATTACATTCCAAATACTCTGTCTTGTTCCTTCTCATCCTGAACCCTTTAGACTCAAGAGTTTGTCTCCACACCTTTAATTTATCATTTACACCCCTCCCCCCCACATCTCATCAATCAAAACTACATCATCTGCAAAAAGCATACACCAAGTCACCTTTCCTTGAATACGCTGCATCAACACATCAATGACCAAAGCAAACAAAAAGGGACTAAGAGTAGATCCCTGATGCAATCCCGTCAAGACAGTGGAATGCTTTGAGTCTGAGTTTTAGCTCCATCATACATGTCCTTAATTGCTCTGATATATGCCACCGGGACTCCACTCACCTCCAAGCATCTCCAAAGCACCTCCTTGGGGACTTTGTCGTATGCCTTCTCCAAGTCGATAAACACCATATGCAGGTCCTTCTTCTTTTCCCTATACTATTCCACCAGCCTCCATACCAGGTGAATTGCCTTCGTCGTCGAGCGGCCAGGCATAAATCCAAACTGGTTCTCTGAAATAGACACTATCCGTCTCAGCCTCACCTATTGTATAAAACACCATAGCGCAAATGCGTCAGTATAATTGAATATACTGGTATGCATATGAGGTAGGCTGGATCCAAAAAGTTCACATACATCAATTATACTAGCTGACTGAATAACATGAATGTGAGAATGCATGCATGAATACATATAACTATAATTGAGTTCGTGATAACATGATTACTAAATTTGAGTACAGATAACATAAGATACTTATAAATATATAACTGAAATAACTAATATTGAGCAACTGTATCTGATAGTTTAGGTTTTGATAAAACTAGCTGAGTTCCGTACTGTTCTGAGTTGATTGTATCTGACAGTCCTGAATCTTGTAAAACTATTTGAGTTCTATTACTGAGACTGAATAACTGTATCTGACAGTCCTGATCTGTAATGGAAACTGTGGGAAGTAGTCATCTAATCGACATGCCCCAGATAATGCAATATAGCTGAGTTGGGGTTCAATCTGTAACTCCAATTGGAAGGGTGTCAATACCACGCCACTGGTAAGGACAGATTATGAGTAACCCTCATATAACAGGTTAAGCCACCTTATATACCCTCATATAACAAGCTATGATTTCTCAACCTAGCTAGCTATGTATATCTCGAAAGCAAGGATTGTTTCTAAGAATCACACCCTCATATAACAAGGAAGAGTGAGAGGTTTCCATCCTTGGGTTCGCTAGGTGCTAGTTTCTACTCCCATCTGAATAGACATTGAACATGATTAACTGAATTGACTTAACTGAGTGAACTGAATTTTTGTTGACTGACAAAATGCTTCTGAGATTTGATAACTATCTAAGATTTCTAAGATTACTGGATTACTGAGCTTTCCTGAGTCACATGACTGACTGAGTTCTATGGATCACGGCTTGACTGAGGATATAGTGGAAACATAACACCTAATCTAGCCATACAACTATATTTTTTGGGTACAAGAACCCCCAGAACTTGATGAAAAGAAACTGACAATACATGACTTTCTTGAATACGTGACCAATATCAACAATCCATAATATAATAAGTTGGATATTTCATGAAGTACAAGTTCTAAAGCCCCACAAGGGCTACACATGTATCCATAATTCACTGACTAAGATATTTCATCAAACATTTGACATGCATAAACTTGTACATGAATGGGGATTTCATATCATCA
>NW_025821797.1:0-1537 GCF_002878395.1 Capsicum annuum
AAAATAATATGAATTAAATGTTAAATAATTAATAATCTACAAAATTTATTTTTATTGTAAGAGGTTAGTTCTTAAGTTGCCACTTGGCATAACATTATGCAAGACTATTGTCCTTTATTATATATATATATACACACACATATATATATATATGAAATAAATGTTAAAGATTTAATAATCTACAAAATTTAATTTTTTTGAGTGAGGTTAGTTCTTAAGATGTCACTTAGAATAATATTATTCAAGACCATTATCCTTTATTAGGTCACAATTAAACTATCATAGTGACCTATTACACACCTAAATTATATATAAGTAGAATTTTCTACACCCTGTAAAGCAATATACCACTTCCATGTGGTGTGGTATTTTACACGCGCCTGCCATATCAGTGCCACATCAGCATAATATAAAAAAATAATTAATTTATTATTCTTATAAATTTTTATTTTTTGTTTTTAAGTTAAGTTTTTTCTTCTTCAATGTCCAAAACTCCATTATAGTGAGGTTATGTTTGTATTTTTCTTCAATGTCCAAATCCTCCTTAATGTTTCAGCTTACACAAGATTAATTTTCGATCAGCAATGGCAGATTAATTCTAAGGTTGATGAGAATTTAGTAAAATTTAGACTTTACTAGACGGATTTATCAATGCCATATGAGAATTATTAGTTGAATATAGTGTGTATGGTATTTGATGGGAATAGTATCGTAACAGAGTATTTGAAAAGTGTTGCTAAGCTTGAAAGTAAGAAGTTGCTTTGATTAAGTCCTAGAAATTATATCCTGACATGATTTATAAGTTTATGTTTCATGCTATAGATCCGTAGCAATGTTGCAATCCCTATTCAGAAGTTTTGTTCAAATCATGCCTAAATTTCTTTGCTCCCTAGTAGCATTAGAAGCTTCTTAGAAAGGTGCTGGAGAAATATCCCATCTATGTATGAGAATTCAGTCTGATCCAATTCATATAGCCTGCAAATCCAATTTGTCAGTCAGGTAGACACATCTCTATAGTTTTTCCATCATTCGATTTACACTAGTCTTACTACCAGAAATTTTATGACTATGACCATTTCAATATATGCATCATCCATCAGTTTAAGATTCGGATATTAAGTCATGATTCAGTTCATAAATATTTTGCGTATCATCTAAGTCTTTTCCTAGTATTTCAACCAAATCAGTATCATTCGGGGATGAACGATCCCAAGGGGGAGCTATTTTGATACCCATTTTCATGTCATAAACCTCTCATTATTTTTCTAATGAAATCATATCCTCGCTATACAAATTGTTACCCCTAAGTTGATTCTATCATTTAGATCTCAGCCATATAGCTATTAAGTTCGTACACTCACAAAATTACTCAGAAGCTTAGAATGATTTAGATTCAGCTGCTCAGATCACTTCAGTTGTGCATGCTATCTTATGTCCATAGATTCCTCAAAAATGTATGTTAACTAGCTACATTTGAGGAAGAATGTTCCCACGGGGGAGATATTGTAATACCCCATGATTTTTCCTAGCTTAAACT
>NW_025821798.1:0-3243 GCF_002878395.1 Capsicum annuum
GATATTGGTATAGTCAACCTCAAATGAGAATATCTCTTATTATACTATGAATTTTTGAGCTCATAACCCAAAAATATATAGAAAATTTAATTATATTTCCAACGATACCACTATCGCCCAGATCCGATATCGGAGAAAAAATTTATACCCATTTTACTGTAGCATGTTAGCCTGGCAACTAAGTGATGACATGAGAAAACGACTTATCACATATCTGATGACTTTTTGGCTAATGTCATCATCCTTAGGCAGAAAGTCACAAATTCCAGCATCAAGCGATGACATGAGCTAACGGCTTATCACAGATGTGACGACATCAGCCCAATGACGTCAACCGTAGAATTCAGCATTTTCTAAATGGATTTGGAGGGGTATTTTGGTATTTTCCCTTCACCCCAGAGCTCCATAAACACTAAATTTAGCCTCCATTTCACCTAAATACATTCTTTTCTCTCATATTCTCTCAAGAACAAGAAGTGGGGTTTCTAATTCAAGATCCAGATCTCAAGGATTCTTCTATCAATCTTCCCAAATCAAGTATCACGGTATGTCATGTGTTAATTCATGGGTGCCTTTCACCCATGAAGCTCAAGAATCTCTTTTCAAAATACAAGATTTGTGTATTTATGAACGTTCATGATTTAAATAGAATTGAAATTCATGTTCATGGTGTTGTGGGGAGTTTTGATTCATGTTTTAAATTACATATTCCAATGATTGACCCTAGTATATGAAGGTTTGCACAATAATCTTGATAAACCCCCTTCAGTTGACAAGTTGGTTGATATATCCATGATTATTAGATGTGTTAATGTTGATATAACTAAAGCATGCTCCCCATGTTTTTGACTAAATGCCTATGTGAAGGAAAAGTGCCATACTGGTATCATAATATGAAATCTCCATTCATGTACAAGTTTATTCACGTCAAGTGTGTGATGAAATGTATTAGTTAATGAAATATGGTTATATGTGTAGCCATTGTGGTGCTTTAGAACTTGTACTTCATGAAATCTCTAGCTTATTGTATTATGAGTTGCGATGTTGGTCATGTATTCAAGAAAGTCATGCTTTGTTTGTTTCTTCCCACTAAGTCCTAAGGGTACTTGTACCCAAAAGATATAGCATTTTTCCTAGAGTCAGTGTCATGATTTTACAATATCCTCAGTCAAGACATGATCCATAGAGCTCATTTAGTCATGTGACTCAGGAAAACTCAGTAATATAGTAATCTCAGTGTTATTCCATCAGTCAATAGAAACTCAGTTAATTTAGTCTGGTTCAGGTCAGTAGTCCTTGTTCAGTGAGTATTAAGATAGGAGTAGGAATTAGCACTGAGTGAACCCAAGGATGGGAACACATACAGTCAGATGACTTTGTGATTGTTAGAAGTCATTCTTGCATTCCAGAACTATATACGCAGCATAGGTTGAGACATCAATATTGTCAGATGAGGGTTGTTGAGGTGCATAAACACTGTCAGATGAGGGTCCCATTGATCACTTTTGGGGACACTATCTGATGAGGATGACGTACAACTTTTCCTTGCCAGTGGTGCGGTATTGAAACCCTTCAAATTGGGGTTACAGATTGGACACCAACACAATTATATTGTATTATTTCTTGCACTTCGGTTAGATGACTACTTCCCACAGTTTCAGTTACATATAAGGATTGTCAGATATAGTCATTCAGTCTCAATAATAGAACTCAGATAGTTCTATAGAATTCAGGACTGGCAGATGTAGTCATCTTAGAACGGAAAAGAACTTAGCTAGTTCCATCAGAAACTAGACTGTCAGATACAGTCGCTTAGTATTAGTTATTTCAGTTATACGGCTATCAGTATCTCATGTTATCAGATTAAATATTCATTTTATCATGAACTCAGTTATAGTTATTATGTATTCACGTATGTATTATCACATTCATGTTGTTTAGTCAGTTAGTATAGTTCATGCATGTAAACCCTTTATATTCAGCCTACCTTAAATGCATACTAATATAGTTAATCGTATTTAAGTATTTGCACTATGGTGTTTTATACCATAGGTTCAGAAGCACGAGCTCCAAAGCATCAATAGCATTTCTGTACTCGGCAGTCAGAGTCAGTAGTGAGTCTTTATCATTCGAGGATATGAGCATTATCTTATTATTTCAGTACTTAGTTTATTTCAATAGTTGGAGTTAGTTGGGGATATCTCATTGACTCTTTATTCAGACTATTAGAGGTTTTTCAGACTATCATCTTCAGTCATTTTATTAGTTTGTTTTGGGTATTCATACCCAACATAGATGTTATATTGTATTAGAGATTGTGTCTCAGGCTTTAACCTTACAGCCTTACAGCCATTATTTCTATATTTACATATTATAGTAGGTAGTATTCAGGTACAGATATCAGTTATCGATTAGCTTATGGTCCTTCAGAGTCATGAGCACCGTGTAGCATTTAGGGTACTAGATTTGGGGTATTACAAATTTTGTATCAGATCCTAAGGTTCAATAGTGTCCTAGGAAGTCTGAAAGCCTCATCTAGTAGATTCTTGTACATGGGTATGTTGCACACCACATTTATGTGCAGGAGGCTATAAGATGTTTTAGGAATAGTTTCCCTTCTTTCAGTATTCATGTCATGCCAGTGAGCATAATCTCTAGCTTATCTCTTAGTCTATTTTGTTCTCCCTTTCTTCTACAGAACATGTCTCCAAAAGAATAAAAAAGGAATAAGCCAGCCCCTTAGCTCAAAGATCCTTTGGGAAAACATGTTTCTCATGAAGAGTTTAGAGATGCATTCACTACTCTTGCTCAGTCAGTTGCTACTCAGAATAAATGACCATCTATTATTCCGGCTAACCCAGTGGCCAATTCTGCTGTAGCCAGGATTTGGGACTTCACCCAAATGAATCCTCCATCCTTTCTCGGGTCTAAGTCGGATGAAGACCCTCAGGAATTCATTGATTAGGTTCAGAAGGTTACAAATATCATGGGGGCTACTCCTAGTGAGAATGTTGAGCTAGCTGTATATAAGCTGTAGGATGTTTCCCACACTTGGTACAATTAGTGGAATTCAGAAAGGTCAGTTGATGCAGGACCTATAGACTGGAAGGAGTTGTCACCGCATTCTTAGAGAGGTTCTTTTCCCTAGAGCTGAGAGAATCTAAGGTATTATAATTCATCAACCTCAGGTAGGGACACATGACGGTAAAAGAGTATTTTCTTAAGTTTACTCAATTAGCAAGA
>NW_025821799.1:0-1497 GCF_002878395.1 Capsicum annuum
CAAAATCATGATAAATATCGTTCAAGATTCATGCTTTATATCTCTATTCATGTAAATTCATGTTTCAAAATCATAAACATCAAGATTTCATAATAATCATCATAAGATATGGGTTCATGCATCAAATTCGTAAAATTCAAATAAAAATCATGCCTTTGTAAAGAAAATTACTTTTGGGCACAAGAACGAAAGAGAGTTCTTGTTGAAAAATCCCACATACCTTAAATGATGAACTTTAGATCGATACTCATTTTTGAGATGTTACTCGTGCCTTTGAATGATGGTTCTTGGAGTTCTTGAACTAGAAACTTGGAATCTTGAATAAATTTACAGAATTAATGGTGAACTTTGGAGGTTCTTGAAGTTCTTGAACTAGGAACTTGGAATCTTGAATAAATTTGCAGAATTAATGGTGAACTTTGGAGGTTCTTGAAGTTGGATGTAGGAGCTTAGGGTTTTCTTTTTGAGGGAATTTGATGAAATATAATATATAATACTTCTAATAGGATTTAATATAGGGTTTGGATGGATTTTGGGTGAGGGGGGATGACCAAAATGCCCCTAAAAATCAAATAATTCTTGAATCTGTCCTTTGGTGGACTATATTGATAGTCTGAAGTAGATCAACCATAACGTTTTACTCCAATATTCAAATTCGATAAAACTAATTTCATTAGAAAGAGGACTCTCATATATTTCCGTTGATATAGTATCTCACCTAGATCATTAAGTACGAGGAGTTATGATCTTTTGAAGTTGACCCAAAAATTCTCTTTTGATAGACTGAAGTAGATCGACCATTACTTCTTGCTTCGTTAGAAAAATTGGATGAAACCAATTTCATTGGAAAGAGAACTCATAGTGATTTCCATTGATATATAGTAGATCACCCAGATCATTATGTACAAAGAGTTATGATCATTTAAATTTGGAGCGAAAATCCGCCAGGCTTTAGTACTTTTTGCTACATGTTTTACTATTCAATACTATTCACAGTTCAATCGAAATGTCCATAACTTGTCGCTCGGGTGTCCGTTTTGGATGATCCATATATCTTTGGAAATCTTATTTGATACTCTACGCAATGGTGGGTCATAATCTAAGACATTTCTCATGGAAAATTTATAATTCATTCTTGAAGATAGAACCCAACATATTTACGCACAAAATTTCAACGAAAAATTTCCCGGGGTATTACACTCATAGGCCAAAAAATAACACAAAGTAAATACTAAGGACTAAGGGTGTCGCATTAAAATTACTACCAAGCTTACAAAGAATCCAAGCAATGCACTAGTTGTGACTTCAATCTCTCTATGACCAACTTGTTCTTTCAATGGAGCAAAACTACATAATGAAACTCTTCTCTCATCAGGTTTAAGTGATATAGTAGCATTCTTTGACCACTATTGAAATGAACTTAATTTCTCTGATAAACGAGGATCAATGGTCCTTATGCCTGGCGATAATTTCTCTTGTTTAGAATCCATCAAAATA
>NW_025821800.1:0-3036 GCF_002878395.1 Capsicum annuum
AAATCCAAAAGTAATCTACCACAAAGGTTCAAAAGAACTCACAATATATAATATGCTTCTAAATCTGACTTTCATGATGAACAATGACCCTTTTATAGAGTAGTAAAGAAGGTAATGGTCAAAAATAAAAATAAATAGAAATGATATTTTTGAAGGCCTAGAATATTGGCACACACATAATCCTATGAAGTTAGTATAGAAGAAAACCACTATTGAATGGGCATAGAAGGTTGTTACACACATAATCCTAGGAAGTCAACATAGAACAACTCTTAAAATAATTCTAGAAACTAATTTATAAAATGTTATTATTTTTCCATTTGGTGAAAGATTTGGGCCAAATTTTATCTTATCTTGAACTTTAATTTGAGCCTCCAAATAGATGTAAGATTTAAAAGAATATCTTCATTGGGCTATCAAGACATTTTTAAATTGTTGATTCCATCCCATTAAGCTTATCATCTAATTTCCTTGTGTCTAATCTTATCATGGATCCTCTTGAAACTTCCAAAGCTTCTTTAACTGATGTTGAGTTTCCATGTATGCTATCAAGATTGGTATATTATGCATCTGTGTAGCTGTTGATTTTTACACTTTTGTTTCCCATCCTTTTTTTCTATTTCAACCTTAGCTTGTCACTCTCACAAAAATATCTTCTCCGTACGTAGTTAATCTCCAAACATCATAGGTCTAAGGCACTGTTGGCTTGTTACAAATCGCTTGCTCGAGAGATCCTATCATTTTTCTTGATAACCCTCGAGACTCCTTACCTTATACAATAAACTATATCAAACTTCAGAAAAAAAAAAATATCCTATGTTTGTTCTTCATACGACCATACTTTAGACATTTATATTACAAATTTTAGAATTTAATAAGACATTCTTCATGTTTAGGATTAAATTCTATTTTGGCCATTTTTATCAATTTTAATGAACATAAATTATTAAGTACTTGAATAATGTTAACTTTTAACAAACTTTAATAATTCAAACTGTTCAATACATACTTACAACTTAATAATATTATAGGACCCACTTACCCTCTTTTTTTAATTGAAGACTTGGGAGGGTCTTTGAAATCTTTTTTCTCTTTGAACCAACTCTTTAATATAAGATTAAATTTTTTTTATCATTTTATCGGTAAAATAACGTCAGCCTGGATCAAAATTGTTCAATGTATACTTGCAAACTATTTTGGCTTATGTTATGCTTTTTCTTTTGGTTTAAAGAGCTTTCCTCTTCCGTTACAACTTACACCTGCGAGAAAATGCCAACCAACTGCATTTTCCAATGAAATGCAAAGACAAAATTGTAACTCAATATGAGTAACACACGGCATAAATGGTACTATTTCTTGATTTCTCCGCACCCTTTTTCCACACTTATAATATACTTGTTGCATTTCCTTCTCTTTTTGTCAAATAGAAATAGATATCAGCAAGCAAAACTAACTCTACTTCAGCCTTGATATTGGTAAGTACTTGTAATTATTAATCTTTGTGATTAGGGAAAAGTCTCAAATATGCCACTAAACTATCAGAAATGGCTCATTTATACCATCCGTTAAAAGTTGGGCTCATTTATGCCATCACCGTTACAAAACTGGCTCATCCATGCCATTACTTTTTAACAGCCAGTTTTAAAAAATAGCCTTGCCACGTGGCAGCTTATTAGAGGGCCACATCATTTTTTTAAAAATACAATTTTCTTTTTAATTTTTTTTTGATCCATTAAAAAGAATCCACCCAATTTTTTGATCCATTAAAAATTAATTTGATTTATTATTTTAAAATTTGATTAATTTTTCATGATCAAAAAAATATTTAAAGAATTTTTTTTTTAAAATCTACTACTATAATTTATAACTAAACGCTATTCTAATTAAGCATATAGTATGTCTTAGCATACATGAAATATTTTGTCAGCCGAATGTAAGTAAATTTTTAGTTTATTATTTTTTATTAAGCATAGAATGACATCATTAGCATCAGGGTGGCTCATGCAAATTTATGGCCTAAGGCAAAAATCAAATGGAGGCCTTGTGTTTTATTTTTTTATATAAAATTTTTCTTTTTTCGATAAATAGTATTTAATGTATTTCTTAAAATTTGTAATTTATTATTACTAAACAAAAATAGGCTCCTCAAATTTTGGAGTCTTAGGCGGCCGCCTTTTCTCCTAAAGGGTTGAGCCACCCCTAATCAGCATTCAACATTTGCACGTAACACTTTATGCATCATCATTTATCATTGCAAAAATAGAAAGGCGACAACATGATGACAAATATAGTATACGTAGAGTTGACAAAATGAGAAGCTAACTATTAATAATATAATAATAATATTTGATGTTTATATGTCCCTTCAGTTTCAACTGAAAAATGACAAAAATTTTAGTTAACATGGATCTGTTAAAAAAAAAAGTGATAAAAAGCGTGGAGTGTATACTCTCTCCGTTCCCTTTTAGTTACTCGTCCGTCAATTAAAATAACTATTTTATTATAATATATTTATTAAATGATGTTTACTATTGTATTTGAAATTAATTTGAAGAAAAAAATAACTAATATTAAAGGTAAAATATGAAAACAATCTTAATATGTCAAAAATGACAAAAAAAACGAATCGAACGAGAATGTTTAAGAATATATTCATGAAAAATTATCAAATTTTAAAATCATAGATCAAACTATTTTTCAATGGATCAAAAAGTTGCATGAATTCTTTTTAATGGATCAAAAAAATTATTTTAAAAAAAAAATTATAAAAAAAAATGGTGTGGCCATCTAATAAGCTGCCACGTGGCAAAAATGTTTTTAAAAATCGGCTGTTAAAAAGTAATGACAAGGATGAGCCGATTTTGTAATGGCGATGACATAAATGAGCCCAACTTTTAACGGATAGCATAAATAAACTATTTCTAATAGTTCAGTGGCATATTTAAGTCTTTTCCTTTCTAATTATTTGCTTCTTATTTCACAGTATACACGCTACTTCATCCTTGTTGCCTTTCCTTCTTTGTTGAAATAGAAATA
>NW_025821801.1:0-1024 GCF_002878395.1 Capsicum annuum
TTGATGAAATATAATATATAATGCTTCTAATAGGATTTAATATAGGGTTTGGACGGATTTTGGGTGAGGGGGGAAGACCAAAATGCCCCTAAAAATCAAATAATTCTTGAATCTGTCCTTTGGTGGACTATATTGATAGTCTGAAGTAGATCAACCATAATGTTTTACTCCAATATTCAAATTGGATAAAACTAATTTCATTAGAAAGAGGACTCTCATATATTTCCGTTGATATAGTATCTCACCTAGATCATTGAGTACGTGGAGTTATGATATTTTGAAGTTGACCCAAAAATTCTCTTTTGATAGGCTGAAGTAGATCGACCATAACTTCTTTCTTCGTTAGAAAAATTGGATGAAACCAATTTCATTGGAAAGAGAACTCATAGTGCTTTCCATTGATATATAGTAGATCACCCAGATCATTATGTACAAAGAGTTATGATCGTTTAAAGTTGGAGCGAAAATCCGCCAGGCTTTAGTACTTTTTGCTACATGTTTTACTATTCACTACTATTCACAGTTCAATCAAAATGTCCATAACTCGTCGCTCGGGTGTCCGTTTTGGATGATCCATATATCTTTGGAAATCTTATTTGATACTCTACGCAATGGTGGGTCATAATCTAAGACATTTCACATGGAAAATTTATAATTCATTCTTAAAGATAGAACCCAACATATTTACGCACAAAATTTCAACGAAAAATTTCCTGGGGTATTACACTCATAGGCCAAAAAATAACACAAAGTAAATACTAAGGACTAAGGGTGTCGCATTAAAATTACTACCAAGCTTACAAAGAATCCAAGCAATGCACTAGTTGTTACTTCAATCTCTCTATGACCAACTTGTTCTTTCAATGGAGCAAAACTAGATAATGAAACTCTTCTCTCATCAGGTTTAAGTGATATAGTAGCATTCTTTGACCACTATTGAAATGAACTTAATTCCTCTGATAAACGAGGATCAATGCTCCTTATGCCTGGCGATAATTTCTCTTGTTTAGAATCCATCAAAATA
>NW_025821802.1:0-3673 GCF_002878395.1 Capsicum annuum
AAACCTAAAATGAAACATTAGTGTAGGAACCTATAGCCCATTTTATCCTTTTTGTACCTTTAATTTGAATTCAACTTGTATCTATTATTTTGAATTAATTTGATCTCTACTCACATTGCTCCAATGGATTTGACCCCAACTCCAAAGTTGGGTAAATATATTGATGAAGACCTCCTTGCACTTAAATTGACGTATAAGTTGAGTTTTATCATCCATAAAGTCGTGTTAAGTAGAGCCTATTTTATGAGTGTGTAGCGCACCATACTTATAAGAGAGAGACTTTGAGGAATTTAGAAATGATTTTCTTTCTTGTGATCTACTTTCGTGCTATAGAGTCTAGGGTGTTGAAGTCTTCTGTAATTCTCGTTTGTTCTCTTTTCAAATCATGCCTCACAGAAGATCTAATTCTCATGGATACTCCTCTATCCCACTTGAGTACAATGTGGAAGAGACTCTTCCTACTCTTGAGGTTTATACTTGGTCTAAGGTCAATGCTTCTGATTGCTCTAAAGGATTTCCATCAATCCCCACTAATCCTTATCCCTCTAGTTACACTCCTGCTCAGTCACCCTGATAATCTTGAGAAAGACTACTCCTTTTTAGCAGAGTCACACTGAGACCTCAAGATTGTAAATAAAATTGGTTACAAGATAAAATGAGAAGGATTAGATCTTTATCAAGATATGGAAGGGTTTATGGGCTTATGGAAAGTCCTAAAACCCCAAGATAGACTTCATTTCTCTTGGGTCGAGAGTGATGATGATGTCTCAACTGAGTGAATTGATCTTGAAAAAAATGGTGATGAAGCAAAATTTAAGAGGGAAATCATCCCTTGATGCGGTTTAATAGAGAACCTTTATTTCTTTTTTCCCTTGATTATTTATGCAGTGGGGTCACTGTCACCTTTTCAGTTGGGGGTGTCTCCTTATTCACTTGATTTGGGCCTGTATTATTGATATTTCTGCATACTTTTTTGCTCTTTTGGATTATTCTTATTTGGGTTGTAATATTCGGGAACTTCGATGGTGCCCACATTTGCATGGCTTAGTTACTTTGTTCTTAGTTTGTTAAATTATTTTAGATTTAATCGATGAGATTTTAATATGATAGATTGAGTGACGACATTCTTAAGGAAAAAGCGTCATGATTGGGTTTTTAACCATATATGCAAGGAAAGTCTGGGTAGTCATGGCATCAAGGCTATAAATGCAAAGGAAGACTGAATACCTATGGCATTAATGACTTGGGATCACATTCATACCCATTGGCGAAGTATGAGTAGCCATGTGGGTGGTCCGCCCATATTAAAGACACAATGTGATACAATAACTTGGGTTGTTGCCATGATTAACAAATTATGCGTGTTACGAATGCAAAGCAAACAACTCCCTCTGTCCAAACATTTTTACAAAATTCGAGGACATGGACATGAGCAACCTAATAAAAAATTTCCTCTCTCTATGACTCTAAAAATTGGCTTCAAAAGAATAGTAAATACTCCATCTTTGTCTTGAGCGGGAGGATCAATTGACCTCTTTGACAAAATTTGCATGCCATGTTTGTGAGCTAATTTGTCTACATCTCATTTGTACTTGTACCATCTAGAACTTGCCCCACTAGTCTTTCAAAGCTAAATTTTGATTGTGCTTGGTTGGTAAAATGATCATAGGCCATCTAGTGACATTGGAAGCCCGCTTTATCCTAAAAAGCCTACCAATACATAGGAGTTACCCCTAGTCACCCTCTTTGAGCCTTTGAACTTTTCTTTGGAAACTATATTACAAATTGTGACCCTTCTATTTGTCCTCCTTTGAACCCTACCCTCCTTGGACTTAAGAATACATGTTGAGTCTAAACGCCTAAGCTAGGGTGGTAGAAATTAAAAAATATTTAATTGGGCCATGAATTCATAAAATGGTGCCTACAAGTTTAATGACAATAAAGCTTTTTGATTTTAAGAAATAAAAGATCCCACAAAGGAAAGAAAGGAATGATTTATGCACAAAAAAGGAAAAAAGACGAAAGAAAAAAGTGGCGAAAACCATAAAAGGCTAAGTAGGCAAAATAGTAAAAGAAAAAGAAGTGGCCCAATAGCAAAAAGTAAAGAGAGTTATGTAGGTGTTCAAGGAGGGTTTAGCCCTACTGTCCTAAGTTGATATCCTACCCTTCTCTAAACCTATATTACAAGTTCAAAAAGTCCTTTCTAATTCCCAATCGAATATGGTCATTGTAATGGCGATTGAAAATAGGGGCAACCCTATGGAATGTTACTTGTTAACGTAGAGAATTTCTTGAGAGAGAAAGTGTTTGCACTTAGAATTCCTTGTTTTATGATTAATAACTAGGTGTATGAAATCTTCTTTCTTGTGAGGAGGCATATGAACAAGTTGAGATGGGTGATTTTGTCATCGACCGTACAATGAGATAAAAAGAAGTATAACTGGTTGTAGTCAACAAGTGAGTCATTTCTAGAGTGTTGGTTGTTACATGGTTTCTCTCCAAAGTATAATGCATATTTCAAATATTCCATTTTACCAAGGGGTGTAGTTGAAACCATTTTGCCCATGTGCAAAGACCTTTTTGTGGTAGTAATCAACTTTAATTCATCATGATCATTGGGTGATATAATATCCACATACATATGAAATTTTATCGTATAAAAGGGTTGTGTTGCTTGAGGACAAGCAAAGTTTTAAGTTTGGGGTATTTATGAGTGGTGATTTTACCACTCATTTGCACTAAACATTTATGTACACTACCATATTATGTATCAAAAAATGAGACATCAACATGATTTAAATGCACTAATATCCCCATTTTGCAAGTATCTAGTTTAGAAGGTAAAATAATATGGATTGAAGATAAAAAATGGATCAAATAGAAGGAAATAGAGTACAACTGGAGACCTGAAGCAGTTCAGCCTCAGTTACCACTATTACGGTTCTCGGGCCATGGTCACGGTTAGTCCAGATGGTCAGCAAAATATGATCATGGAGCATATCTGAGATCGTGTAGCCACAGTCGCAATCAAGTCTACACGATTGCAGTTCTGCAGGAATATGACTCAGGGAAGTTGTGTAAAATTACATAAACGAATCCCAAACTATATTTAGGCAAAATCCATTTCTTATTTGGGTATTGCTTACCTCATAGATATTTTTTAAATTGAAAGTAAGAAATCCTTATTAAGAAAGTGTGTAACTATTTTTGGAGGCTTAATTTCTTAGTATTTTGTGAAGAATAAATGCATTGGATAATCCTCATGGTATATCTTTCTTTACCTTCTTCATAAGTAGCTAAGTAAGCTAGTCTTGGGATAATGTTGAGCTCAAATGTAATTGAGTATGGTTTTTGTTGTGTTTGTATGATTCTTAGTTGTTGTGAAAACCCCAAACTATAAAAACCCTTCATCATCCTTGAAAGAGAGATGAAAATGAACTTGAGGTAACCCATAACATCCTTGAAAAAGGGTTATAGGGGGACAAAGTAATGGTGTACAATTGAGCTGATGGTCTACTACCTTTTTCAATCTTAGAAATAAGTATATTTGGAGTGTAAATCATGTCAAGAGTAGCATCCTAGAAATAGGTATGCTTGATTGAGGTTTTGGGTGGTTACGAATTGCACACTCGTTAGGTGCTCGAAAGAACCAATGGGTGAAATCATTGTTGTT
>NW_025821803.1:0-2516 GCF_002878395.1 Capsicum annuum
TTGATTTGAGGAGTGGCTATCACCAAATCCATATGCAACCGGGTGATAAATGGAAAACTGCCTTCAAGACCAAATTCGGTCTCTATGAATGGATGGTTATGCTATTCGGCCTAACAAATGCTTCAAGTACTTTCATGAGGCTAATGAATCATGTGATGAAGCCTTTTATCGGAAAGTTTGTTGTTGTCTACTTTGATGATGTGTTGGTGTATAGTAGGTCCTTAGATGAGCATGTAAAATATATACAATGTGTGTTTGATGTCCTAAAAAAGGAGAAGTTATATGCTAATTTAGAAAAGTGTTCTTTTAGTGTCCAAGAATTTGTATTTCTCGGTTTTGTGGTGAGCTTAAGAGGGGTCAAAGTAGATGAATCTAAGATTGACGCTATCAAAAATTGGCAACTCCCAAAACCATAGGTGAAGTAAGAAGCTTCCACGGGTTGGCTAGTTTTTATAGATGTTTTGTCAAAGGATTTAGCACCATTGCCTCCCCCTTGACCGAAGTGATTAAAAAGGATCGGCTTTTCAAGTGGGGAGATCAACAAGCTAAGGCCTTCAAGGACTTAAATGCTATGCTCATATCAACCCCTTTGTTACAATTGCTGAATCTTGACAAGACTTTTGAGGTTGAATGTGATGCTAGCAAATTTGGTACAGGCTCAGTTTTAATGCAAGAATTGAAGCGTATTGCCTACTTTAACAAAAAGCTCAAAGGAGCAACTCTAAAATACTCTACGTACGATTTAAAGTTTTATGCCTTGATTAGAGCCTTGGCCACTTGGCAACATTATTTATGGCCTAAAGAATTCGTGATCCGAATGGACCATGAGTCCTTGAAGCATCTTTGGGCACAAGATAAGATTAACAAAAGGCATGACAAGTGGATTGAGTTTCTTGAAACTTTCCCTTATGTTATTCATTACTAAAAGGATAAGGACAATGTGGCTGCCGATGCTTTGTCTTGTAAACACGTTCTTATGTCTACTTTGTCTTCAAAATTGATGTGTTTTGAGATCTTAAAGGAATTTTATCCCAAGGACCCTCACTTTGCTCCTATCTATAGGGAATATGAATAATGGGGTAGGGACAAATAGGATTCGGCTGGGGGTTCAAATCCCTATGCCAAGTTTGATGGTTACTTGTTTAAAGGTAGGCGATTGTGTGTACTCTCTAGCTCTTAGAGAGAGTTATTTGTGACAGAAGCACACAATGGCGGTCTAATGGGTCACTTTGGGGTCGAAAAGACCCTTGGAATATTGGAAGAGCAATTTTATTGGCCAAAAAGGCACAAGGATGTGTCTAGGATTTGCGGCCAATGTGTAGATTGCAAAGGAGCCAAATCTCAGCTCCAACCTCATGGGTTGTACACCCCGCTACCCACCTCTTTACATCCTTGGCTTGATATATCTATAGATTTTGTGTTAGGGCTGCCAAGGACTAGAATAGGTCGGGATAGTATCTTTGTTGTGGTTGATCGGTTTTCTAAGATGGCACACTTTATTCCATGCTCTAAATGTGATGATGCACCTAGTGTGGCCTTTTTGTATGTTGATAATGTTGTCAAGTTGCATGGTGTTCCGAGGACCATTGTGAGTGATAGGGACTCTAAGCTCCTAAGTCACTTTTGAAAGTCCATGTGGGGTAGGCATGGTACCAAGTTGTTGTTCTCCACTTCTTGCCACCCACAAACCGAAGGCCAAACGGACGTAGTAAATAGGACTTTGGGTGCTATGCTATGTTCCATGATTAAAGGAAAATTGACTTCTTGGGAGGAACACCTACCATTAATTGAGTTTGCCTATAATCGTGTCATACACTTAAGTACGGGAATGACTCCCTTCGAGTGTGTATACAGCCTCAACCCCCTTACCCCTTTGGATTTAAATCCTTTACCAAGTGATCTTATGATTAGCCTAGATGGAAGAAAGCGGGCAGATTTTATGAAAAAGTTGCATGAGAAGGTGTGGCTTCGACTTGAGAAGAAAAATCAAGAGATTGCAAAGCAGGCAAACAAAGGAAGAAATAAACTCATTCTTGAACCGGGAGATTGGGTGTGGGCACACCTTAGGAAGGATCGATTTCCATCTCAAAGGAAGACCAAATTAATGCCAAGGGGTGATGGTCTATTCCAAGTACTTGAAAGAATCAATGATAATGCCTACAAGATTGACCTTCCCTTAGAATACCAAGTGCACAACACTTTCAACGTGTGTGATCTTTCTTTAGTGGATGTAGTTGAGGATGATCAATCTCAAGATAGAGAGGATGATATGGGTGTACCAAGCTGTCCAACAAGTTCTACAAGTTGTCCAACAAGTTCATGACCATTCACACGTAGCCAAGCTCGGGAGTTACAAAAACTCCAAGTTATATTCATGCAAATGGCCGTGTGTGAGTTGGTACTTGAGCCTTCCAATGGATTAAATGTTTTTAAGTGTGAAGAGGAGCCTTGAAGTGTAATAAACTTACACTCCAAGGCCACCCCTTGTCAAGGGTAGGATGGTCATTTGTTATCTC
>NW_025821804.1:0-1162 GCF_002878395.1 Capsicum annuum
AGAACACGAAAAAAATTAATATTTGAACCGAAAGTGTCCAATTGGAAAACTTCATCGGGAGTTATGGCGATCAACTAAAACCTAACTTGGTTCGAATAAACAAAAGTTAGATTATACCATCAACCTATCACAATTTTCGCTCATTTTGTATTTTGTGAATCTAGAAAGAAGAGTAAACAAAACTGAAAATTCAAAATGAAGACAGCAAACTCTTCGAAGTTCAACAAACATAGAGATTCAAAACGAAGCATATATACGGACAATTCTTTCCACATTTTCTCAGCTAATTCAAGTTTTATAATTAGATAGGGTTCCTGCAGTAAAAATGATTACATTAGAAGTGGGTGGGTTTGGGGTGTTTTGTTGGGCCTCTTCACATTTTAATAAGTATAGGCCCTTGGATGGGCTCACAAGGGCCTCACACAAGGCCCAGGATGTGAACAAGGCTTGGAGTTGTTGCAACTCATGCGCTTGGCTTCATGTGAAAGGTCTCGAGTTAGGAATTCTCGTATCAACACTTGAATACATTAGTTTCGAAACTGAAGTTAAGCAAATTACTAATCAAGTAGTCCTCGTGGGAACGATATATGATTCTTTGAGTCACCATATTACTTGTATGCTCGCATGCACTTGTGTGTGCGATAGACCACAAAAATATCCCTATTTCAAACCTGTGTTGGAAAATCAAACTAAAATCAACTTGAAATAATTTGTTTCTACTACCAGTCGGAGCAACCCATCTCGGTGTTACTTCTGCTAGCAGGAATTCACAACTCACCCAAAGTTAAATAATAATAATAGTCCCCCTAAGACACAAGGAGAGTGTAGTACACTCTATTTCAAAGAAGCTTATGACTAAAATTGACATGTCACAACAACTAAACTAAATAACATAGAAAAATCGACAAAGTTTAGATCAAAAATCCTCTTTTTCTAACAACAATTCCATCTATGACACTATCAACCAAAAATTTCAAGAATCAGTAAAACGTGCAAACTAGAAGCACAAAGGACTAAGAAAAAGATTTTTAAAAACCCACATTCCACGTAACTGTGCATGGAAGATCTCAAGGAAGAATGAGTCGTATTTTAATATTCTGTGGCATTAAATATATACATCAATCTCAAAAGTAGAAAGTGTTTTTGATTTTACTAGCTTATT
>NW_025821805.1:0-1067 GCF_002878395.1 Capsicum annuum
TAAGTGCAAGTTTCATGAAATTGAATAGCATGTGTGATGAATATGTGTGTCTTGATAAACCCTTGAATTTACAAAGTGATTAATGTGTCTATGATGTTAATTAGGTTTTAATCCATGATTGTTATATGATTCATGAAATTAGAATAGTATTTAGGGGTAATTATATTAATTACATGCTAAACCCTTGAATTTACAGTTAATTATTGTATTCATGATGTTTATGTGATGACTATTATCATGTGAAATGCTCATGGTCCCTAAGTATTTGCTAAACTAACAATGTGAAGTAGATAGAGGAATCATGAGATGTTATTATGAGATCTTAATCATGTACAAGCATATGCCCTACAAGTGTTTGATAAAATACTTATGTTAATTTATTATTGAAGGCATGATATGTTATTACGTGATCCCATTGATGTACAAGTTAATGCATTAGAAGTGTTTGATGAAATGTCTTTATGAATGAATTATGACCAAGTGAACATTGCTATATCATTCAAAATTATTCTTTGCTTTACTTTAATGCTATCGAGTCCTGGGGGTATTTAATACAGTGCAATTTAGCTGTTTACCTAGAGCCAGTGTCAGTTTCAGACTAGTATCATTCATGTTATGACCAGTATTACTCTCAGTCACTTACATAACTCAGTAGAACTCAGTCAGTTATAGAACTCAGGAAAACTTAATAAACTTAGTCTTAGTACAATCCCATTCAACATACTCAGTTTAATGTCATTTAGTTGTGAGTAGGATTTAACATCGAGTAAGTGCCGGGTTGACGAATTCCCCGTCAGCTAGGAAAAGTCGTTACTAGCAGTACCTGTACTCCAGAACTATGTAGCCAGAATAGGATGAGGACTCACCCATCAGACTAGGTTTGACTATCTCCCAGGGGTTGCCCATCAGATTAGGCTTGGCTGCGCCCAGGTGTCACCCTTCAGTTAGGCTTGCCATCCTGCTTTTCTAGTATTAGTTCCCGTGCCACGATATTAGCACCTTTCTAACTGGGGTTACAAGTTGGACCCCTATCAGTTTAGATTTGGGGCATGTCAGTTAGATGATTA
>NW_025821806.1:0-1058 GCF_002878395.1 Capsicum annuum
ATTCTTCTGGATTTTAAGTGTGTTATTAATTTTGATTCAATACTAGATATTAATGTAATTAAGTAGGCTAGTTTTTGTGGATTTTCTTTTGTTTTATTTAGACTTATATATTCTGAATAATTACTAATTAAAGATTTTTTAATTTTTCTAAAAGCTTCTCTATTTTTAAATGGTCTTCGCATAATTAATTAATTATAAATAAATTTTTTAACTCTAATTTTAACTCTAATTTTAACTCTAACATGTATATTCTAACTCTAATATATATATCTCTTCCGTACTTCTTAAATTACTGAGCTCTGATACCATTTATAGGGGGGTGCGCGGATTTAATAGGTATAATAGATTCACTAGATCCATCAAAAGATCTAAAGCTTATAGTTCTATAGAAGGGACTAGCGAGGATGAATTAAAGTAACATCTGTTACTAAACGGGGGGCATGAGTTGAAATCAGAAAAGGTTGTTAAAAGCCAAATTTAGAGATCAATTCCACTGATTGTTATTGTATGTAGTATACGTAGAAAATTATGATAAAGTTGTTTGGACTATATCAAGTTCTCATGGTTTATTTTGGAGACGATGACTTAAATTTTTGATACAACAAAAGTGATTATATCAAAGGATATTGTGTGGCATAATCGGATTATATTTTCTTAACCCTACTTATGTATTTGTGTATAAATTTCTACCTTTTTGATTTTGTGAATATAATTTTATAAATTTTAGGGAAGATAATATTTTTGTCATCTTCAAATTTATGATAAATAAGAATAATATTTTCTTGTGTGATCATTGTGGATCGTTATTTTTGCATAAAGATCATATGTGGAGTTTAATAAAAGTAACTTGAAATATGACAAGTACGTGTCTTTACCTAAAAGTTGTTATAATTGAATTTGAGATTTAAGAGAACATGAGTTAGTGAATTGTAACACCCAACATTTTCGAGCTAGATTTCAAATCATTGTACCTCTGCGTACAGACTTGAACCCAATTATTCTACGTATATTTATGTGTGATTATCAAATATATGATGTGGGAATATCTTTGTATATTG
>NW_025821807.1:0-2255 GCF_002878395.1 Capsicum annuum
ATATTCTTGACTTCTTTTTCCATTGAGAAAAAACCTACTGACATATTCAACTTGATTGAACGGGCTATCGTTGTTGCTAAATTCAAGTATCCTTCTCAGTTGGAAAAACGCAAAAACAGGATAATCAAGATGATGTTGAATCCCAGTAGATTCGACTGTGATGACGATGAAGAAGAAGCAGAGGACGAAGCTAATAGTCTTGATGAAGAAGAAAGTGTTGGCGACGAAGATGAAAGCACCACCGTGGAAGAAAAAGAGAAAGGAAAGCAGATTGCTGCGCCTACAAACCAGAAGCCCACATTGAAGATTAAACTGACCATCAACTAAAGTGTACACGTTGCTCCTCTGGAAAAACACAACAGTTCTAATGCAATGGAGTTGAAGGAAAGTTCGGAGACTGACTTGGTCGAAAAACAATTGGATGCTGAGAAAGAAGGAACACGTCAAGAGTTTCATATGGGATCAAGAAAGAAAGACACGACAAGAATGGCTACCCAAGTTGCTCCTCCTCGTCCGAAACTTCTATCTGACCTCTCTTTTGAGAAGCAGCTTGATGGAGACAAGAAAAAAAATCACAAAGGTTTCAAGAAGATGGATAGTCTCACAGAAAACAAGATAGAAGAACAGAAAGTGGGCACCAGTGGTTTAGGTTTAGGGAAGAACATGCCGCCGCCATTGATGAAGATGAATAACGTGGCTACTAAGCGTGTACAAGTTGCTCCTAATCAAAAACAAGTGATTTGTGATCATTCAGCACAGAAACGGAACAATTGTAGTTCAATCACAGGACCAATTCAAAAAGAAACGGAAAGCATCAGTTATATGAAGAAATTTGAATCAAGCAAGAGGAAATATGAGGAAAGGTTAACAGAGGAAAGGGAAGCCAAGAGAAGGATCGTAATGGTGGACTTCCATCGTATGCCTAAACCTGCTAATGGCCATCGTGCTCCCAAACGACGCTGGTGGGAAAGGAAGAGGTCTTGATATTGCCATGATTCAATCTATTGTAAATTTCACCAGTCTCCTTTTTTTTGTCTTATAAATTGTGGACAGAGTAGTATCATTCAGATGGCTACTATCTTTTATTTGGTCCTGGCCCCTGGGTTTTGTAACTGTGAATTATCTAAATCATCGAAATAATATAGTTGCAATTTCCTAAATAATGTTGTGTTCGTGCTTTAAAGTATTGTTGTATTCTCAGAATTCCAGTAGTCTTTTATCATCTTAATCCAACTCTTGGTTTACACATGTCCTTACACTAATGCATGCAATGAGGATGGTATTAGATCTCTGGGCTCACCAACTGTTAACCTACATGAATGCAGTTCTAGTCCTGAATAGAGCACAAAGATGGTCTATTTACTAGTTGTTTTAGGCATACCAAACATTCAGAAGACATTGCTACAATTTCAGGTCAATTGAAAGTGTGAGATTGTTTTTCTTCTGATAACCGTGGTGTCCAAGCCAGCTTGTGCACCTCGACTAATTACATGGGATACTTGTCATCTCCCACCAGCAACAAGTAGGTACCACGTAAATCTATCCATCAAAGCCTGTGAGATTTTTAATTACAAAGTATGACAGTAGCACTGTTTAATCTTAATAGGCAACTAGGAAGAAAATAACACTTCTAGACTTGAATCCAGAAGAGTGACATGATCACACACGACCGAAAAAGTACAACAATCAATACTGTAAGCTCAAAGGAAGTAGAAATTGCTCTAGGCACTTTACCTTATCAAAAAAAGTTACTTTAGGAGCTTTACCTTATAAGAAAAAAGAAGAACGAAACTACTCTTAACCACTTTCATGAGAAGTCTCCTAATTAAAATGGAATTCTCTTGGCCACTTTTCTAGCAGCTGTTATAAATAGAGCATTTTCCAAGCTGATGAAAATGATGCAGACTGCAAACTAACAGCAAGCAAAAGTATTATTCTACGAATTCAAAAGCTAGATTTTAGATCCCTCAGAATATACCATCTCACTCAATTTAAAACGCAATCAGTCACAGCAGCACAAAATGTACTGCTTCAATTGTTAATCGCCAACTACCTAACAACAAGCATTGCTTCAGACAATCAATAATCAATCATCAAACACTGGGTACTGCTTAAACTAATAATCATTTACAAATGTAAAGGCATGATCTTTGAACAAAAAAGTGCAAATTTCCTTAATCAGATCCAGAAACTAGTACACCAACAGTTTACACATACTTCAAACTGAAATAAGATATTAAGATTTACACTACTAA
>NW_025821808.1:0-4265 GCF_002878395.1 Capsicum annuum
CTATGAAGGAAGTTAGTGTGGTTCATTGAAGGTTTGGGGATATCCATATTAAGTGTTAGAATCTAAGTTTGAATCTTTGAAGATTGAGCTAATAGAAAGTAGTGTTAAAATTATTGATAGTGTGAACTCATGGTATGGTGATACTCATGAAAATTCTAAGTTAGTCAGTGTTTAAGTAATTATGTGATGACTATTGGGGCTATAAAAAGTTAAGATTTGTATCTTAGAAGGGAGTATTAGCAGCGTGTTTTGCACTTTTAAGAATAGTCTTTCAGGGTGAATTTATTATTGATGAGTATTTTCATATTTCGAACTTTAGAGTAAAGTGGTGTTGGTTCAGTTTAAAGTTTATCAAAAGAATCCCACAGACTTAGAGTGATAGATTATATCTAAGGGGGAGATGATAGAATAAGTAACCAAGTCAGGCTCTCAGATTCTAGTAGTGATACTAGTGTGTTGTGGAATAGTAGTATGGAGGATGATTCTCAAACCATCCTTATCTCAGTGCAAAGTTTTATTTTTCATTCATCACGATATCTACTCATGCCTTACATGTCAGCTCTATGATCATATCTTAAATTCACGCATTTTTCATAGAATTATGTACGCTTCCAATTCTTAGTACAAAGAGTTCCAATTTTCTTAGTTGTACAAATCATATTCCATGAAATTTGGGAACTCCAAACCTAGGTCATGTAGCTCATGACCCATGTACTCATGCTTTACAGTACGTTAAATTCTAGTATTGATGCTACTCTCTTAATGATTAGCGAAATTCAGATTATGTCATGTATATCCTCAATTTTTATCTCTGTTACAAATCCAGGTCGTGGATATTCTATTTCTCATGCCTCAGTTAAGCGTCCAAGTTATGCATAGTATTCTTTCATGCTTTATATCCTCATGCTCTAGCCTTTCAGTGACCTTCCCTTATGAAATGATGGTGATGACAAGTAATTTGTTCAGATGTGAAAGAGTAAATGTTTCATGTTAATGAAAGATTGTTGCATGCTTATTTTACATTAGGCTATAAGTTTGAAGAATGATTGAGGCAAGTTTTTGATATATGTCTTGGATACTTGAAATTTTGTGTGTGATTTTCTTAAGAATAATGCATTGACGTTTTAATGATAGAATTATTAGAGAGTATAGAAAAGATACTTTGATGGGTTGTTTGCCTAGAATTTTATGTACGGTTATGATGATAGGATTGAACATTATGTTGGTGTATATAAGTGGATATGTGCATTGTGTGTTAGTGCATTCCTAGTAAGAGGACAAATTTAGTTGTCGAAGTGGTAAGAAGAATTATTCTTGAGATGAGAAATTAGGAAAGCACAGGGTGTATTGAATTCATAATTCCAACTAGTATTACAGTGTTATGGGTGCACTTTGTACATTATAATAGGCTTGAACTTAGTGAGAGAATTTAGTTTAGCTCAGACTTCAGTAGATAGAGTTATCAGTGCCCATATGAATATTTTTAGTATCCTAAAATAAAGTCGGTATTGAAGCAAAAGTTTATGGAGTATTTGAGGAGTATGTCTAAGCTTGAGAGTAGCATTGTAGCAGTGGCATTGTCTAAGCATAGCAATTCCAGTTTATGTTTCATAGGCCTATGTTCCATGTTACAAAGTACTAGCCATATTAAGATTCCTTATATATCTTATTCAGATCATGCCCAAGTTCTTTTATCCCTACTATTATTAGAACTTCTTAGCAAGAGTGTTGAAGAAATACTCCAGTTAAGTATAAGCATTCAGTATAATTCAGTCCCTATAGCCAGTAATTTAGTTTAGCAGTCAAACAGACAAGTTTCTTAGTTTTTCCATCTTTCGATGTAATCTTACTATAAGAAGTTTCGCGAATATTGCCATTCCAAGAGATAGTTTTGTTCATATACATATAAATTGTGAATTCAGTTCAGTTCATACATCGTAATTCAGATTCTTACATTCAGCCATGATTCTGTTCATGAGTGCCTCATGCATTATCTCAAACTTTTCTTAGTATTTCAGCCAAGTCAGTATTATTCGGGGCACAAATAATCCCAAGGGGATGATGTTGTAATGCACTGAGTTTTCATGTCCTAAACCTATCAATTTTTCATCACAAAACCAAATCCAATCCTATGCAATAGTTACTCATAAGATAACTCTCTCGTTTCTAACTCAACCTTATAACCATTCTCATGTCATTGCACGTATTCAAAGAATCAGTTCAGTTCATGATATTCAGTCCAGTCATGTATTATATTTCAGGTTTAGTCATGTAATCATGTTTTCAGTTATGCATGTTCAGTATATGATTTCAGTTTTACCAGTATTCTCAGCTTAATTAGTCTAATTCGAGGATGAATGATATTGGGTGTATTTATGCATTCTAGCATCACTATTCTAGTCTTACTAGCCTTGTTTTGAGGATGATTCTATGCTATATTGGTAGATAATGAGATAAATGTGTATCAAAGTGTTAAATCGTGCGTTTATAAGGTTCCAAGTGAATTCCAAGTAAGTTTATACTTAAAAGAGTCAATTAGAGTTCAATACAGAAAACTAGTCTTTCTAACTTGAGCTAGTGGTTTGTCTAGTCTATCTTGTTGTATTCTATTGTGTTGTATGTGTTACAAAGGGTTTTAGATATGTTACTGTATGTGTAACAAAGTTTTAAGAGTGTACAAAGTTCAAATGAGTCAAGGGAAGAGTGGAAACTTGATTTGAAAGACCATGGAAATCAACCTAGTTTAAGCTCTTATTTTATATTCATCGTGATGGATGTTGTGTTGTTTGTGCTTCTAATTCGTGTGGTGTTTGCTTGTAGGATCCTTTATAAGATTAGTATGATGATATAGGATGATATAGAGGCTTGAAAATCATTGGAAACGCACCACAAGACAAGGGATGAAAGGAGGAAGGACCAACACTTAACAAAAATTCGGAGGACAAATCCCAGAGAAGGCGTGTGATTAGCGTGCGTAGCATGCTATATTACTATGTAATATAGGGTGAGACACACTCTCCATTCCATAGTAATATAGAGTGTGATGCACTCTTCACTCCATACCTGGGTATTTCAAGGTAATTCGACTTCTATTGGGACTTGGCTTACCCTTATGCTATAAATATATGTTGTATCATGTTTTTACATATCTTTTGACATATTTTTGAGATCAAGGGGATGCTGCAACTTCATTATTACGTTTTTATTAATTTTATTTAGTTTGTACATATTTTTAGTAGTTAATTACAACCTTGTGACTACGATTATGACTATGCGTGGCTAAATGCCCTCTTTCCAGGGTTGAAGCCAAGAACATGAGTATTATTGCTATGGATTAAGTTTGTTTTCTTTGCTTATCACTATTGGTTGTTTGTTTATTCTTGTTTTAATTATTTTGAGGATTGATCACTCTTAGAATACATATATTGTCGACCTTGTAAACTCGGGAGAGGGAATAGGAAGATAGAACATGGGAATAAACAAACTATGGTTCTAGTTTCTTTATAAAATAAGGGCCTTGAATTAGTATCTAGGACAGGGATGTACTTAGATACCGTACTTGATTCACACGTAGGATGATATTTGTAAAGAACTTAAGTATACTATTACATCCCCTCTCAGCGATGTAGTTTTAAGGTTCAACTTAGGTAAAGGATTAGAGATTGGGAAACCATAATCATGCAATTAACCCTACGAATCAACAACCAAGATAAGCAAATTAACGAATGAAATCCAATAGCATATGATTGTTCAGAGTGCTTCAGCCCTGGGTTTTCTCCTACTGATTATCTCAAGACCTTTTATTTATGCTTTGTTTATTTTACTTGCAATTTACAAACTCCAAACTCTATTTTGGTTACTCTCGCATCAATTGAATCTGAATTGTGAAATGAAATCAAATCGTTGACAAATCAAGTCTTTGTGGGATCAATACTTGGCTTTCATTAGGCCACTTTACTACTTGATGGACCACGTACACTTACGTGTGTGCTTGGGTGCTGTCAATGAATATTTCCAAGGGAGAGATATTGTAATAGCCGGTATTACATGCATAAGGGGCTTAAAGCCTAAAAATTTCACGAAGTATTGGGGGCTAGGTCTTGTTTTGGCCTCTTAACTTCGAGGATTTTTATATTGGTCTTTCTAAACCCAAAATGTAGGTTTCTGATTTAATTTATGTTTAGGGGTATAAGAAGCATGTCTCGGGGAAGTTTTGGGTTTTTCGGACGAGGATTGAGACGTGTTTGGATTTTGATTTCAGCAGC
>NW_025821809.1:0-2188 GCF_002878395.1 Capsicum annuum
ATGATATCTCAGAAAGTCACTTCAACAGACTTAGTAAAATTAGAGATAACTGATTTTGATGTCATTCTCAGCATGGATTGGCTTCATTCCTGCTATGCCTCAGCCGACTACAGAAATAAAATTATTCAGTTTCAGTTTTTGAATGAACCCATCCTAGAGTGGAGGGGTAGTACTTCAACACTTAGGGGTCAGCTTGTTTCTTACCTACGAGCTAGAAAAATAATTGCTAAGGAATGTGTCTACTATCTCATTCGACTTCAGGACTCTAGTTCAGAAACCCCTACTCTTGAATCTGTGTCAGTAGAATGTGAATTCCCAGATTTGTTTCCAAAGATCTTCCTGGAGTTCCTCCTAAAAGGGAAATTGATTTTGGAATTGATCTCCTTCTAGATACTCAGCCCATATCTATCCTGCCATATAAAATGGCTCCAGCAAAACTCAAAGAATTAAAAGAACAATTGAAAAATCTCTTAGATAAGGGATTCATCATACCCAGCGTGTCCCCGTGGGGTACACCAATTTTATTTGTGCGTAAGAAAGGCGGTTCCCTCATAATGTGAATAGATTACCATCAGCTTAATAAAGTTACGATCAAGAATAGGTATCCACTTCCCAAAATCGATGACTTGTTTAACCAACTTCAGGGTGCCATTTACTTCTCCAAGGTAGACCTCAGATCAGGCTATCATCAGCTCAGAGTCAGAGAATGTGACATCCCAAAAATAACTTTCAGAACTCGATATGGTTACTTTAAATTCTTAATTATGTACTTTGGTCTTACCAATGCCTCCACAACTTTCATGGACTTGATGAATTGTGTTTTTAAGTAGTACTTGGACATGTTTGACATAGTCTTCATAGATGACATTCTTGTCTACTCCTGCAGTGAGCATGATCATGTAGACCATCTCAGAATAGTGTTACAGACTCTCAGAAACCATCAATTATTTGCCAAATTTAGTAAGTGCGAATTTTGGATAAGGCCAGCAGCTTTTCTTGGCCATATAATTTCTAGTAATGGCATTAGAGTTGATCCTTAAAAGACTGATGCAGTGAGAAAGTGGCCCAGGCCTATCTCTTCATCAGATATCAGGAGTTTCTTGGGTTTGGCCAGCTATTACTGACGGTTCTTTGAAGGGATATTTTCTATTTCATCCCCTATGTCCAGATTGATTCAGAATAAAGTTAAATTCCAGTGGTCATATTCTTGTGAAAAGAGTTTTCAGAAGTTGAAGACTCGACTCACTACAACTCCAATTTTGACCCTACTAGATGATTCTGACGATTTGTTGTGTACTGTGATACTTCCAGAGTCGGATTGGGTTATGTTTTGATTCCAAGAGGTAAGGTTATAGCCTATGCCTCTAGACAACTTAAGCCCCATGAGAAGAATTACCCTACTCATGATCTTGAGTTGGCAGTTGTAGTCTTTGCCTTAAAGATTTGGAGGCACTATTTGTATAGTGTGCACTAATCATAAGAGCCTACAATATGTGTTCTCTCAGAAGGACCTAAGTCCCCGTCAGGAAAGGTGGTAGGAGTTATTGAAAAACTATGTCATGAGGGTTCTGTATCATCCGAGCAAGGCCAATGTAGTGGCTGACGCTCTCAGTAGAATGTCTATGGGTGGTGTTGCCCATGTTGAGAATAGTAAGAAGAAGTTAGCCCAGGAAGTTCATCAGTTAGCCCAACTAGGTGTCCACTTAGTCTCTTCAGCAGAAGGTAGTGTGTGAGCACAGAGTAGCTCAGAATCATCCTTAGTTTCCGAAGTGAAGGAAAAATAGGATAAGGATCCCAGTCTAATCCAGTTGATGGAATCAATCAGAAATTAGAAGGTAGAGGTTTTCTCCCAAGGGGGAGATGGTGTTTTGCCATGTCAGGGTCGACTATGTGTGCCAGGCATAGATGACTTGAGGCAGTGAATTCTTGCAGAAGCGCATGATGTGCGTTACGCTATTCATCCAGGGGCCACAAAGATGTACCGCAAGTTTGTGGCTAAGTCTCAGCATGTCAGTAGGTTAAGATTGAGCATCAGAATCCTAGTGGGTCTATACAGGAGTTCAGTATTCCCACCTGGAAATGGGAAGAAGTGAACATGGACTTTGTGATGGGTTTACCTCGTACTCGTCGTCATCATGATTCATTTTGGGTCATTGTTGACAGGATGACCAAATCAGCTTATTTCCTA
>NW_025821810.1:0-1180 GCF_002878395.1 Capsicum annuum
TTTGAATAATGACATTATTTTATCTTTTCTCCTGAGTACATGCTAGCATTCACTCTGCTAACCATTTTTGGGCTCTGTATCCCTACATGATGCAGTAACCGACCATACTCCTCCTCCTACTCAGTGATATGGATTTGGGGATGGCTTTGTGTCAGACTGAAGTGGTGAGCTTTTATACTCTGAATGACTGCATTTCAGGATATAGACTTCTTTCATTTATCTTTGTTTTTTGGACTTTGATTTTGGATATGGTCGGGGGCATGTCTCGATCAGATGTTCTTTTATTTTTGGTTAGAGTCTTTGTGGAACTACTATAGTCATGGGCAGTGTCGGTATTAATGTCAGTCTTGGTATTGGAATTGGCGTTAGGGTTGGCACCAGTTGGATATTTGGTTGAGGTTGTTGGGTATTTGGGGGTGGTCTCCGGTCCCAGTTGGACTTGAGGCACCCGACATGATTAGGCCCTGGTTCGGGTCGTGTCATGAGGTAGGTTATGGCTTAACATCTTCAAACTGGGAGAGGTAGTTAATTGTATACAAAATGCATGTTAAGGGGATGGAAACTGATCATGAAATTGGCTATCTTAATGTGTTGTGACTGTGTGGTGGCCGTTATGTGATTCTATTATTGATTTTACGATATTATGTGATATGTATGACTGTGTGGGGTCCTCTGTGATATTAATAGCCTAAAATACATATGAATAATTGTATTATGTTGTTGGAATGCCTATTATGGTAGCATTGGTGTATTGGGTATTATTCATACTGGTTTGAAATAATGAGTGAATAATTGGCTCATCCACGGGCTATATGGATCCAGTGTAACCCTATGAACGTGCCCCAATACGTGTAACTGCACGAACCGGAGATACCATGGGAGTAGGGGATTTTGAGTACCCATCTCTCTCCATGACACTTATGTATAAGTGCGCTTAGGAGATTCCTATGTACCTCGTAAGTATCATATATGGTCGCCATGACCAATCCTCATGTCAGCAAATATGAGTTTCCAGTGTCCATCCATTGGACACACACCTTCATGGTTATCTATCACACGTTGCCATTATTTCCCAATTATAACCATTACCACACAACCAAACCACCATTCCATTTATTATTAACCAAGACTAAAAGTACTGACCTTATCTTGCAAGCAATGTCTTTAGCCATCCTTTTAA
>NW_025821811.1:0-2641 GCF_002878395.1 Capsicum annuum
TATTTTAGGAAAGTCTCTGAAAAAATGCTTGGTTTATATCGCTAATCGCAAAATCTTAAGCACTTGTAACTTTTCTTTCCAAAGGACAATTGTCACATAACCACAAACATGATATGTTCCTTTCTGATTCTGTTGTTTTTAATATCATAAAAAACAATAAAAGTTCTCTTCCGTTGTAGGTAAGAATTTAATTATTACTCTTCCGTTTCAAAAAAAAATGATTCACTTTGACTTGATACGAATTTTTTTAAAAATTAAAGAAATTTTTTATATTTTATAATTTTAAATTAAAATTAAATCAAATATATCAAAATAAATTTTAATCTTATCTCAGATAGTGGCGGATTCAGAAATTTTCTTCAGGAGTTCGAAAAATAATAAAAATATAAATGTGTGAATAAACCAACAAAATATAATTTCAAGGGAGTAATAGTATATAGTCTATAAATATAAAATACTTAAACTTATATTTTAACTTATTTTAAACTTTTTTTTTTAGTTTTATACTTAAACTTATTTTTTAATTTTTTTTAAATTTTTTTTTTTTTATATAGCAGGTGAGGTATGTAGTTTTTTTTTAATAGTTGTAGGTTTCTTCTTTTTAGTTCTGTAGGCGTCCAACGGTAGGTTTCAGTCTACTTTTTTAAAAAAAGCAGCGTAATGGGGATCGAATCCTGTAGTTTTTTTTTTAATAGTTGTAGGCTTCTTCTTTTTAGTTCTGTAGGCGTGGGGATCGAACCCGCAAACAAGCCTGAAGTAGCGCCCCAAGAAGTAGAGTTTGTACCACTAAGCTATCCAACAACCTTGTGTCAGGTGATTCAAAATTAATATATGTACATAAATATAGATTTTCTACCTTATATTATACAACGTAATTTTTTGCTAAGGGGGTTCGGGTGAACCCCCTCGCCACTACGTAGATCCGCCCTTGATCTTAGACATATCATGAAAAAAATTAAAATTAAAATATTATATATATATATATATATATATATATATAAACAGACTGAAAAAATTGCTTTTACTTTCTAGTACTTATTAACCTGTCAATACTCAAATGTTACGTCCATAATCAATATCGGACTACCTGTTCTTTTTTCCTTTTTTGGGGGGAGGTATGCATTGGTTTATACATGTAATAAAATAATTTCTCAAATGAATATTTTTTTGACGAAACTTACGTGATTTTGCTGTAAAAATCCTTTAATTGATGACTTTCTATGAACCAGAAAATATAACATAGTTCTCCAGCAGCGGACACATAGAGTGCGTTTGGTACAAACGAATATGTATATTTCTCGAAACTGTTTTATCTTAAAAATAAAAATAATAAGTGAAATTTCTAACATATTTTTCGATGTTTGATATGTAAGCAAAAATTATTATTCATATGATCTAGGAAATACTATAAAGGTGGGATGAAGTTGGCGAGTGGGCGTTTGGGGTTGGGATGAGGTTGGAAAGTGGGCTTTTGGAGGTGGGAATGGTCAAGGGATGGGGGTTGGTTGGGAGATGACGAAGAGACAATGAGCAAGATCATTTATGAAACTTGTGTTTCCTTTTTCCACTAGAAAAGTCGTTTTTCTCATTTTCAAAGAACTTATTTTCCTAGAGAAAATATTTTCTAAAATATTTTGATCAATCAAAAATAAGAAAATTGAAAAACATTTTCCAACATGCCATAATGACAATTGACAACCTCAGCAAATGCAAGCAGACAAAGTTATATTGCATTGCATACCTAATAAGTGGTGAAGTCGTGGAAACTCCGTTTTAGAAAGAAAGCATCTGCAATAGAAGTCGTCAAAAAATTTCTGTCCAAGAACTGAGCAATATGAAGAAGAAAAATCTGTGCATAATTCATGAAAACTAACAGACTTTAAAACGATCCCAGGGATTTCTAGATATATAGACTTGGCCAACTATAAATGATTAAAAAACTATGAATCACTAATACAATAAACCTGTACAGACTTGACCAACTAAATGATTAAAAAATATGAATCACTAATGCAAGAAACCTATATGGACTTGGCCAATTAAATGATTAAAAACTAGTAGAACGACTAAAAGTTAAGGGTGAAGCGCCTAAATCACTATCTGATCTTATCGGAGGGTATCAATTTTTACTTTTACAATCGATACAAATTATTAGCTGCCCACAATAAGGATAAGTTTAATATTATACTCAGATGAGAAATATCATGAAATGTGTGATACCCTAGGGGAACTTTTCTCGAAAAAAAGAAAAAATTCTTGCACTACGAAAATCATAACCCAAGCATCCTTTTTGCATTCATTCTTTCTAAGAAAAACAATTGTCATTCTTCACCAGAAGGTAACCAGTAAAGTGTTGTCATGTGACCAAGGGGTCATGGATTCAAGCAATGAAAAACAACAAGATTGTGTAAAATAGACCCTTCTGGTCCGACCCTTCCCCGACCCCACTCGTAGCAGGGGTGCATGCATCGAGCCGCCCTTTTCAATTGTTATTCTCAACAAATCAGTTTCAATAGGGAGGTTGCCAAAACTCCCAAGTCCTAGAGAGAGAGCAGGTCAAAGTCCATGGTCAATTTTCTTTTGCCGGAAGTAATGAAATTCCTCAGATGAATCAGCTAAATAGACGCATAGACTAACTGAC
>NW_025821812.1:0-1404 GCF_002878395.1 Capsicum annuum
AGTTGTGTGGATAAGTTTTAACTGAGGCTAATCATTTGACTCGCTTGCAGATTCTTTTCTACAACACTTTGTGTAAGTGAGAAAACATAAAGAGGAAAAGTAGATGTTCTATACTTGCAAGGCAAGGAATGTCAGGATAATTCAAACTATGTGTATCATGCCTTGTAAATTGCCATTAATATGTTTGTCATTTGGTATACACTATACTAGACAACCTCTCAATTTTATATTCAAAGGGAACACATCTAACAATACTAACAACATAAATGAGCTTTGAAGAGACTACTGAGTTCCCATTCTTCCCCTTATTTTGTGAAGGTAGAGATGTTGTACGCATTCTTAACCTTATCTAATCGATCCTCGATTGACCTAATAATGTATATATAAAAAATAAGATGAAGAAAAAGTATAATAGTAAAGAAGACATGCTTAAAATAATGGAGAAAAGAACATCAATAATAACAAATTAATATGATAACCTAAGAAATAGATAATAAAACATGTAATGAAAAAAAAAAGAATAATAAGATAGTACAACAAAGTACTAATACTAATACTGCCAGTTTCTTACCTCTTCGGTCTTCTGAGGATCTACTCTAATGCCTTCACCTGAAACGATATGGCCAAGGAATACTACTAACCTTAGCCAAAATTCGCACTTACTGAATTTGGCAAACAGTTGATGATCTTTTAGAGTCTGAAGTATAATTTTGATATGGTCTGCATGATCACACTCACTGCGGGAATAGACCAGAATATCATCTATAAAGACTATGATGAATATATACAAGTACTACTTAAACACATGGTTCATCAAGTCCATGAAAGCTATTAGGGTATTAGTAAGACCAAAGGACATAACCAGAAACTCAAAGTGACCATACCAAGTATGAAAGAAAGTTTTTAGAATGTCACATTCTCTAACTTTGAGCTGATAATAGCCGAATTTGTGGTCTATCTTAGAGAAATAGCTAGGACCCTGAAGTTGGTCAAATAAGTCATCGATTCTAGGAAGAGGGTACTTGTTCTTGACCATGAGTTTATTGAGTTGACGGTACTCAATACACATTCTAAAAGAATCATCTTTCTTTGACATGAATAAGACAGGTGCACCACACGGGGACACACTGGGCCTGACGAATCCCTTATCTAAGAAATACTTCAATTGTTCTTTCAATATTTTGAGTTTTTCTAGTACCATTCTATTTGGAAGAATAGATAAAGGCTGAGTATCAAGTAAAAGATCAATACCGAAGTCTATTTCCCTTTCAGAAAGAATTCCTGGAAGATCATCGGGAAAGACATCTGAATATTCATTCACTACTGGGACTGATTCTAGACTAGGAGTTGAAGAACTAGTTTCCTTAACTCGAATAAGATGATAGACACATCCCTTAGATACCA
>NW_025821813.1:0-1735 GCF_002878395.1 Capsicum annuum
TATGGGAAGTAGTTATAACGGTTCTTATGAACATGCCCATTTATCCTGATAGTTTACCAGACAACATTAGTAATTTACTGGCGAATAAATTATAGCTTTTTATGTTATTACCATTTGTTTTAATTGATTAATTTTTTTAAAAAAGAATCGAATGTGTATAGATATATTTTGGCTGAATATGATTACCGAGAAAGGTGCATTTTAAAAACAAAATGAGATAAAGATATGTTCTCTTATCCAAAGAAAGATACTCTGCGTTTATTACTTCGTTAATTACAGATAATTATGTCATATATATGTTAACACGGTGCTCTCTCTGTCTCTCTCTCTCTCTATATATATATATGTATATATATATATATGTATATATATACTAGTTTAAGTGTACGCGCCTTGCGCGTGTAGCTCACTTTAATGAGTTCAAACATTACACTAAATAGTAGGATATTTGTTTAAATAATAGATGAATATAAAAATTAAATTTAATATCTTTTGAGTATGTAAGGATGTATAATTTATTTATTAAACATAATCTTTACCAGAAATATTTTTAAAAGTCGATCAGCATTCATCTACCATCTGTAAATTGCAACCAAATAATACAAGTAAATCTAATCTTTACATATAAATTTTTTATCAAAGTCGTCTGACACTCATCTACCACTTGTAGATAATAACAAAACAATACGATAACAGAGATATCAAAATAATACAATTAAACCTAACTTTTACATAAAAAAATTCCTCAAAATCGACCAACATTTATCTATCACCTGTAAACTGCAACAAAATAATACGATAAAAGTGATATCAAAATAATACAATTAAACTTAAATTTACACACAAAACTTTCTCAAAGCCGATCGAGATTCATCTACGAACTATAATCTACCAAAAAATAATAAACTAATAGAGATATTACGATAATACAATTAAACCTAACTTGTACCTAAAAACAAATTTCAAAGCCAACCCATATTCATCTAACATTTGTAAATTAAAATAAAACAATAAGATAATAAAGATATCAAAATAATATAATTAAACCTAACTTTACACGTGAAATTCTTCAAAGCCAAGCGACATTCATGTACGACCTGTAAACTATAAAAAAAAAATAGTGATCACAAAGCTTTGATTTTGATCCAACTAATTCTTGTCTGAGCGAAAATTTTGACCTTAAAGAATAATTTTAAATGATAACAAAGAAGATGCATATATATACACACATGTTAAATTATATTATGCCGACAAAAACAGTAAAGAAGTTGGGAGTTAAAAAATCAAGCATCCACCAATCTAGACATGCAATCGAATCAAATTAGATGAACATTAATCATATTTTCTCAACAGGCAAACCGGTTTGTTCTCTAGTTTAACGTACATCTCAATATTTATAGAAGTATTTCCTCAATAAAGTCCTATTATAAGAGTATTTTTTAACTGAACATTAGAAATAAAAATATTAATTAATTCTCCTACCATATATTTTAGGAGTCTCATTTATTTTTGTAAGTTTAGTAGAAATAAAAATATTAATTAATTCTCCTACCATACATTTTAGGAGTCCCATATATTTTAGAAAATTTAGTTAATGTAATAAAAATAATTAAATAATAAATTTAAAAGTAGTGAAAAGACAATTTTGTCTAAAAAAGAGCATTTTAATGAAGGACAAAAAGTTCAAATCACTTTTCTAAGGATATTCACACTTTTAATATATTATAGATATAGA
>NW_025821814.1:0-1397 GCF_002878395.1 Capsicum annuum
GGATTCAAAATTTTGGGGTCTGGAAATCGGGGATTCAGAAAAAGCTAGGTTGAAAAAATTTTCTTTTGGGTCAAAGAAAGAGGGTTTAGGAAAAGAGTAATTTGGTTTTGGGAAAGAGAAACTTTGTTTGGCAAAGATTTTAGGGAGTGACAGTTAGTTTAGTCGATATTTACGTCTCGGCATCGAGCTTTTTGGTGATGGTGACGGTCTTGACGTCAGTTCATCTTCTCATTTTGCTGCCCCGAAAGAGGTAAACACTCTCGTCCCTTTTAATTCTATCGTTTTCTGCTTCATCGCCTTTTCTCCGTAGAATTACTTATCCGTTTAGTAGTAGTCATGAACGAGGTTGGGATTTGCTTTTTGTAAATGGCCGGGATGGCCTTAGGATTGCTTATAATCATTTATTTATTGAATCATCGGTTATCCCACGTTGTGATTTCTTTGAGCATATTTTTTGTGATGATATGTTGATTAGTTAGAACATCGTTGATCACCAAGTTGTTGTCTTTCCCTGTTCATTGCGTTATTCTGAGTTAAAGACCCCTGTTGTAAGATGTTAAAATGTGTAGTCTTTCTTTAAATCTGTTCAGAACTTTGGGTTGGTTGGCTTAAATTTCATGTTTTCTTTTGTTGGGCTTGCTCTCGAAACTGTTGTAACATTCGAGTTCATTCATCCTGAACATGTTATCTTCATATTTTGGAGCATTACGATTCGACTAGTTGTCGTAGTGTTTGAATGTTTTTTTAGCTTATTTGCGTCTTTTAAGTGTAGTTTAGTTTCATTTTCTTCATCACTTGCTCCGTAAACCCGTAATCGCCACGTTGTTTGTTGGGAATTAGTTGTTGTAGACGCCTTTAATGGCCATAGGATTTGTCTGTAATAGCTAGTGTCACATGGTTTTTTTTTATCAATATGTTGCGACCGTCGTTGAAAATGCTAGTAATAGGTTTTTTATAGTGGTTCAATGATATACATTGTTCTATTCATATACTGTTGCATTTTTGTTATATATCTTGAACAATATTGTTGTATCAATTTCTTTTTTTCATGTACGACACTCGTTTAGCTTTCCTTAGCCCGCTATTTTGGTTATAAAGCCCGCTGCTATAGCCTTCTTCTTTTTCTGTTTTGTTCATTTGAATCTCGTTCCTCGTAAGCCTAAGCTTGTTGTTTGCTAATTCAAAGTCCTTTCTCTCACTTTTGGTAGCTTTTTTTGGGATTTTTTTGTTTCTTTCCGAGTGTGTTAAAGCCTATCCCGAATTTTCTTTACTCACAATGTCGATGAGAATGACGCAGTAGGCTTTATGGAAAGGGATATTTCATTCAAAGACCCCTCTATGACTTCTTGCTATGCAAGGTTCTTTTGGACTCGCATAAGAGAGGAAGAGGATGAAAT
>NW_025821815.1:0-1715 GCF_002878395.1 Capsicum annuum
AATTTGGGATGGGTAATTTGAGACGGAGGAAGTATGAATTAAAATGTTAGAGCCAAGCAACAAACTAGTCATCCGTTGAAACAAACTATTTATCTGTTGCATCAGACTTCTTATCTGTTGCAACATGAGAAATCTGTTTTGAACAATACATCAGCCCCTGCCACAAACCCAACAGATAAATCTTGCTATTGCTATTGGATTCTCAATTATTCCTTTTTATGTCGAATCATCGACATGTTTGTTGAGAAGATAATAGAAAGAATAAAAATTAAATATGGATTAAAACGTCAAAGATCAAACATAATTTTTTTATTAAACAAAAACAAATAAAAATACATATAATAAACTAAAAGAAAAATAATAATCTAATTATTATTATTATTATTATTATTATTATTATTATTATTATTATTATTATCATCATCATCATCATCATCATCATTGCCAGCCGGCCAATCTTTAACCGAAAGTAGCAAGGCCCTCCTCAACCTGCGTATCTCACGGAGCATTCTTGCTCTAACTCCTCCTAGTTTCCATTGCATGTCACGAACTTGATTCCTAAGTTCTTTCATAGCGTCTTGCAGAAAAGCAACGTCGTACACTGGGTCAGCCATAATCTTCTAGAGTGTAATATGAAAGACGACATAGAACAAATAAATAGAGTGTAGTTGAATGAACGATTGAGTAAGGAGAGACCTATTTATAGAGGATTGAATTTGAATGAGAGGCAAAAAGGCTCGACTATTCACCTCCATTCATTAATTACATTTTTGATTAAATTAAGAAAATAAATATTATGATAAGTCATGACTTTTTAGATTATTATTATTAATTAGTTCTTTTCAAGAACCATTTTTATTGAGTTGTGGCAACAGATTCTATAACTGTTGATAAAACCCGAAATAAAGAGACTTCTTACTCCTGTTAGTGAGAGAGTGGTTACAGTTTAGATAACACATCTATGACAACAAATATATCATCTTTTGCAACATAAAATCTAACTGTTCACCTTCATTTATTAATTACTATCATCATATCATTAATCCAAATTTGCTGACTTTTTTATTTTCTGTAATAGATTGTATATCTTTTGAATTTGATAAACCATCAGTTGCAACAGATATACCATATGTAGCAATAAATAGACGTTCTATATTAATATCTTTTTTTTATTTCTTCTAACATTTGATACATCAGTCGCATCAGATGGGAAATTTGATGCATCAACAAAACACTGATGATATGTATGTATTTTTATTTTAGACAAAAAGTCACGACTAACCTTCACCTTATTTTTCTTAACAATAATCATATAAGTTAATTAATCCAATATTGTGACTTTTTTTTATTATATAATAAATAGTTTTAAAAAACAAATTCAAAAACAAAAATGGTGAAAAGTCACGATCAGTTATTAAAATTAAATAACCTTTCTTTTACGGTTATAAATTGTGTTTATCATTTATTTCCTTATAATTTATTTATGAAACATTTTTCATATTAAATAATCGGAAAGCCATGTCTTTTTCACCCTCTCAATAATTACAATAACCCTTTTTTATTAATAACCGTTTGGTGCAACATATGATCGATCTGTCGCATCAGATTAACCTCTGTTGACACAAATTACTCAATCCCTACCACCAACCATAGACATATTGAGAATAAGGAATAAATAAAATGATTATTAAATACTAAATAAGAATTAAAAATTC
>NW_025821816.1:0-17283 GCF_002878395.1 Capsicum annuum
TATTATGCTATTCTTATCTATTAATTCAATTTTTATAGTAGTTTTGTGTTCAAGTCACGGTACCTTGACTTGATTGATTTATTGTTCTATGTATTAAAATAAATTGACTTTATCTCTGTAGATTATATTAAATAAGATACAAAAATATCGATATATAACTACAGAAAAATGTAAACAGATATAATTATCTTTAAAAAAATGTATTACTTTATAAACAATTAAAATTATAATATGTAAAAAGGAGTTGTAGTGCTATGTTATCTACGTATGTAGATGACTGTGCAACAACAACAACAACAACAACAACAACAACAATAACAACAACATACCCAGTGTACTTTCACATAGTAGGGTCTAGGGAGGGTAGAGTGTATGCAGATCATACCATTACCTCAGGTGAAGTAGAGAGACTGTTTTCGATAGACCCTCGGCTTAGGACTGATAACAGTATACCAAACACAAAAGATAAGTGCATATAAACTAGTACAGTACGCAAAATAAACTAACAGTATAACAAACACCAAAGATAAGTGCATATAAAGTAGTACGGTATGAAAAATAGCCACACGATAATACTAAAGCCACAACACCATGAACAAGAAACACCAGACAAAAGAACGCTCCCCTACTATTACCGATGCACTCCCACCCCCTTAACCCTCTACCCTAATCCGCGTCCTCTACACCTTACTATCAGGGGTCATGTCCTCCGTAAGCTGTAACTACTCCATATCATGTCTAATCACCTCCCTCTAATATTTCTTCGGTCTATCTCTACCCTGCCTAAAACCATCCATAGTCAGTGTCTTACACCTCCATACTGGAGAATCAGAGCCCCTCCTCATCACGTGCCCGAACCAACGTAACCTCATTTCTCGTATCTTGTTCTCCACCGAGGCAACTCCCACCTTTTCTCGAATAATCTCATTCCTCACCCTATCTTTCCTGATATGTCTACACATCTATCGCAACATTATCATCTCCGCCACCTTCAACTTTTGAATGTGAGGGTTCTTAACTGTCTAACACACGCTCCATACAACATAGTCGGCCAGACTACCACTTCATAAAATTTACCTTTAAGCTTCGAGAGCACCTTCTTATCACATAAAACTCCCGAAACGGGCCTCTATTTCAACCACCCTGCCCCAATATGATACGTGACATCCTCGTCAATCTCACCATTGTCCTGAATCATAGACCCTAGATACTTGAAACTCTCCCTCTTTTGAATGGCCTAAGAGTCCAGCTTCACAACCACTCTAGCCTACTGTGACATATCACTAAACTTACACTCCAAGTAATTCATCTTGGTTCTACTTATCCAAAATCCTTTAGACTCAAGCGTCTGTCTCTAAATCTTCAACTTATCATTAAATCCACACCTAGTCTCGTCAATCAGTACCACATCTTCTGCAAATAACATACACTAAGGTACCTCCCCTTGAATATGTCGCGTCAAAAAATTCATCACCAAGGCAAATAAAAATGGGCTAAGAGTCGATCCCTGGTGCAACTCTATTAAAACTGGGAAGTGCTCTGAATCTCTACCTACCGTCCTCACACGAGTCTTCGCACCATCATACATATCCTAAATTGACCTAGTGTATGCTGCGGGCACCCCTCTAGCCTTCAAGCACCTCCACAAAATCTCCTTGGAAACTCTGTCATATGCTTTTTCAAGATCAATAAACACCATGTACAGGTCCTTCTTCCTCTCTCGAAACTGCTCCACTAATCTCCCCACAAGGTGAATGGCCTCAGTGGTCGAGCGACCTGGCATGAAACCAAAATGATTCTCAGAGATCGTCAAGATCCTTTTCATCCTCAACTCTATCACACTTTCCCAAACCTTCATAGTATGACTCAACAACTTAATACCTCTATAGTTGTTGCAACTCTGGATGTCTCCCTTGTTCTTATACACTGGAATCATTGTACTCCACCTCCATGCTTCAGGCATCTTTGTTGTCCTAAAAATGATGTTATACAATCTTGTCCACCACTCCAAACCTTCCCCACTAGTGCTATTAAAAAAATCCACAGGAATCTCATCTGGCACCGTTGCCCTACCCCAAAGCATCTTGCGAATATATCCCTTGATCTTCTTAACCTCGATACACCTACAATAACCATAATCGCTACACTCCTCAGATTTCTCCAAGTCCCCCAACACAAAACCTTTGTCCCCCTTGCCGTTCAAAATTTTATAAAAATAGGACTGTCACCTCACCTTAATGAGGGCATCCTCAACCAACACTGTACCATCCTATCATTTGATGCACTTCACTCGGTCAAGGTCACGAACCCTCCAATCCCTGGCCTTGGCAAGCCTATACAACTTCTTATCCCCGCCTTTCTCCTCTAAAGCTACATACAAGCTCTCAAAAGTTACAGTCTTAGCCACTGTAAATGCTAACTTAGCCTCTCTTCTAGCTACCGTATTCTCCTTCTTAGTTGTCTGCCTTTACTCATCATCTTTGATCTCAACCAACTTAGCATAAGCCATCTTCTTAGGCTCCACCTTTTGTTTAACCTCTTTCTTCCACCACCAGTCTCTTCGATGCTTTCCAGATCGACCTCTTGAGATACCCAACACCTTTCTAGAGGTCTCTCTAATGCAACTGGCAGTCGTCTCCCACATACTATCCACACTTCCTCTACTCTCCCAAGCCCCCTTATTCTTTAACTTCTACTCTATTTCCAAAGCACTAGCCAAAGTCAAGCTACCCCACTTAATCTGGGACGAGTCTCCATACTTTTCTTCTTTTTACCCTTATTGATAACCAAGTCCATCACCAATAACCTATACTGAGTTGAAAGATTCTCTCTAGGTATGACTTTACAGTGTTTACATAGCGCTCTATCCCCTTTTCTAAGGAACAAAAAATCTATCTAAGTCTTGGCCACTGAACTACAAAACGTAATAAGGTGTTCCTCCTTCTTTGGAAAGCTCGAATTCGCTATCCATAACCCAAAATCCCTAGAAAAATCCAATAGAGAAGCTCTTTTTTCATTCCGCTCCCCAAAACCAAAACCGCCATGCACATCATCATAAACTCTTGACAAAGACCTAGTATGCCCATTGAAATCCCCTTCCACAATAAGCTTCTCAGTGTTCAGGATGCTACGCACCACCTCATCTAAAACCTCCCTAAAGTTCTACTTATCCTCCTTGTCTAAACCTACTTATGGGGTGTAGGCACTAATAACGTTCATCGTAGACCCTCCAATGACCAACTTAATAGAGATCAAACTATCACTAACTCTCTTAACCTCTACCACTTGCTCCCTAAGTTCTTCATCTACTAAGATACCTACCCCATTTCTATGTCTCACGCTACCCAAGTATCACAACTTATATCCATCCACATCTCTCGCCTTGGTGCCTACCCATTTAGTTTTCTGGACACACACTATAGTAACTGTACTTTTTCTAAGAATCTTCACCAGCTCTATAGACTTACCCTGCAAAGTTCCTATGTTCCAAGACCCAACTCACAATCTAGAAGCTCTCTTAGCCCACCTAACCTTACTACCCCTTGCCCCTAACCCCAAACTTGATCCTAGATCGACCCAGACCAAACACCACCCAAACTCGACCCCGACCCTGACCTATGACATAACCTTAGTCTACCATCGTCAATCACAACCACTATGCAAATAGGGAAAGAAGGATGAAAAGAAAAAGAAAGAAAGATAATAAAGGTGGAGAAAGATAAGGCTAAAATAACACACTGTTATAATTAAATCAATAAAGGATCTTGAATCTGTGCCCATTATATGCTAAGGACACAAACAACAATCTATACTATATAAAAAGCAACAAAACCAATAATATAACGCACAAACTATGAAATATAGAAATAAACTAGTAAATTTTCATCACAAATAAGATAATCAGCCAAGAAGCTAAGAACAGAATCAAATTGCTATTATAAAATACAACCAGTAGTAGCCACGAGATCAAGAAAGCTATACACATGAATAGTAGAGATGGATCAAGTGCACTTGGTCTAAATTAGTTTTGTTTCCTTGGTTGAGTCATCAGATTCTGGGAATTTGAGGTGGAAATTGGATGCCAAAATTGGGTTATCGTTGCCTGAGAAGGTATGTTGTATCCATACTTGTAGTACCTACGTAGGGTTATAAAGGAAGAAAAAAGTGAGATCGACTTAAATGGGTCTCCAGAAGTGGGTGTCGGAGTTGCAACGATGCAAGAAAAACTCCGACAGAGAAGAAGTCCCGGGCTGGGCAATCCTCTGGAGAGTCCAGATTTCAAAAAGAGATCGAAATCGGGGTTTGATCTTGACCGAAACAAGAGGGTCATCAGAAACAGTGACAGAGAAGAAGATCAAGATGTCTTTGAATATTGCTCAATATTGTCCACGATAGTATCTTCTTTTTTTAATGAGCAGGAAGCCTGAAAATGTTAATTTTAAGCATGGAGAGCCAAAATTGGATGTCAACAAACACAACAAGTTTTTGGCACCGTTGTCGAGGACTAATATAATTAGTAATTTTATAAATTTTTGGTTTTTGATAATTAGTGTAAGTATTAACGACTTGATCTTAGTGGTTGACTTTTTACAGGTTTAGCTGAATACAGGACTAGAGAGAGATAGAGAGTTGGTAGAGCCTTTTTTAGAACCATAACTGGTATTTCAATAGAGGGAAAAGCTCATTATCCAATTCAGCAGGCTCAAATGGTGGAACAAAGATATCCTAATCTTGTTGATCCAAATATGGGACGTGTTCCAGCTTTGATTATTCCAGTTGTTCCTACTCAAGCAGCTGCTAGATCTATTCATGATATGGTAATCCCACTCACAAACCATGCTATTAATAGCATCCGTAAGCCAGAGCCAGGTGATCGATTTGAATTAAATCAAAATATGGTGCAGTTGATGAATTCTGTCGGATAATTTTTAGGATTTTTACATGAAGACCCACAACATCACACACAAACCTTTCTGGAAATTAGTGATACTCACATTCCCATAGGGGTGTCCACCGACTATGTCAGATTGACTCTCTTACCCTTTTATTTAATTGGGGAAGCATAAAGGTAGTTACTTGTTGAACCACTACTCTCCATTACTTCCTGGGATGATCTAGCTCAGAAGTTCCTTATTAGATTTTTTTCATCAGGGAAGAAAGCACGGTTAAGAAGTGAGATTCTAAGTTTCAGGAAGAAAGAAAAAATCTTTACTAAGCTTGGGAAATATTTAAGGGCATGCTCAGAAATTGTCCTCGCCATCATTAGTCAAATGATGTACTAGTTCACACATTCATAGAAGGTCTTGAGAAAAACACCAAGATTCTCTTGGATTCAGCAGCAGGTGGGCAAGCTCTTGAGATGACTTATGATGAATTGTATACACTGTTGAATCAAATTTTATAAGGGAATCTTGAATGATATACTGACTCGAGGAGTGCTCCTAAGAAGGTTGCAGGTGTGCTAGAGGTAGATCAGTTCACTACGTTATCGTCTCAGCTTGTAACAATGCAAAATCAGATGCTTACTCCATTTAATAACATGAAGTTGGGGGGTTCCACAAGCAGCAACTGTAGCTAATACAGTCCAACAGGTAAATTCTTGATCTGAGGTTTGTGGAAGTAGTGAGCATGCAACAAGTGTTTGTGCGGTTAATCCAGATTATGTTAAGTATGTGGGGAATACGAATCATCAGGGACAATAGAATATTGGTAACACCTATAATCTAAACTAGAGGAACCATCCAAATTTCTCATGGGGTGGAAATCAGGCAAAGAGCAATAATCAGTATAAGGGGCCAATGCAACAAAATCGACAGCAAAGTCAAAGTAACTAGGCAACTATTCAAACGAGCAATTTATAGGAGATGATAAAGTAACTTTTGGATTCTTATGCACCGTTAGCAGTTGATACGAAGAATCAACAATTGATTACGAAGAATTTGGTGATGTAAATTGGTCAGATTGTGGGAGCACAAAACACTAGATCTCAAGAAGGCCTACCTAGTGATATAGAGACAAATCCAAAGCAAGCAAATACAGTCACAATAAAGAGTGGTTTTAAATTAAAGGAGGTAGAACCGGAGTATGTTAATCCCACAGCTACTGATGATGAATCTAAAAAGAATGAGGAGAATATGGTCAAAGAAAAAGCTCTAAGTGATGAAACCCATATGGAGAAGAAGACACTACCTTTACCATTCTCTCAAAGGCAGCGGAAGAACCAAGAAGAGACAAGTTACAAGAAATTTTTAGATATTCTAAAGTAGGTTCATGTTAATCTTTCTCTTGTTGATATTCTGCAGAGTGTTCCAAAGTATACAAAGTATCTGAAAGACATAGTGGTGAACAATAATAGGTTGACATAGTATGCTACAGTAGCACTTACTCAAGAGTGTACATTTAAGATATAGAACAAATTACCTACTAAGCTGAAAGATCCAGGTAGTTTTACTTTATAGATCATCATTGGGAAGGTCATCAATGCTCGTAGGTTGTGTGACTTAGGGGCGAGCATCAATCTTATGCCCACATAATAGTTTCGAAAGATAGATCTTGGGAATCCTAAACCCATGACCATTATTTTGAGGTTGACTAATAGGTCCCTTGCTAGACCTAATGGAATCATTGAAGACGTCTTGGTGAGAGTGGGATCACTGATTTTTCCAGTAGATTTTGTTATTCTTGATTTTGAAGCTGATTCGGTTGTTCTATTTATCTTAGGATGCCTATTCCTAGCAATAGGGAAGTCACTTATTGATGTAGCTGCAGGGAATATGACTATGAGAGAGCATGATAAAATTGAGGTTTTTGATGTATACAAGGCACTAAAGTTGCCTGCTATATATGAAGAATTTTCCTCTATATCAGTTATACACCTTACTTTTGAGCTTTATCTGTTATTGTTTGATGATCCACTCGAGTGAGCTTTGATGGGTCATGATATTTTTAGTGATATAGAGGTGCTTAAATTGGCTCAAGTTATGGATTTGGCTGTTGTTGACATGAGAAATCTTGCCTTCGAGCCATTGAACATGCCAATTAGCCCCTCTATCAGGGCATCTATTGATGAAGCTCTAAAATTAGAGCTCAAGGCTCTTCCTCCTCATGTGAAATATTTTTTTCTTAGTGACAATGATACCTTGCCTGTTATTTTGTCTACATGTTTATCTGATATGCAGGTAAGAGAATTAATAATAGTGTTGAAAAGAAGAAAGAAGGCACTTGGATGTCAAATGTCAGACATTACATGGATTAATCTAGCATTTTTGTATGCACAATATATATAAATGGAAGAAGGATACAAGGAAGGTGTGCAACAACAACGTATATTGAATAAAGGATATGGTATGAAAAGAATTCATTAAGTGGCTGGACTCTGGAGTTGTTTATCCCATATCCGACAGCAAGTGGGTCAGGCCTGTGCATTGCATCCCAAAGAAAGATAAAATGATTATGGTGAACAATGAAGCTAACGAGCTAATTCCCACTTGCATGGTAACTGGTTGGAGAATCTGCATTGATTACCAAAAGCTAAATGAAGCCACCAGAAATGACCATTATCCTATTTTATTCATTGATCAAATGCTGGACTGGTTGGTAGGGCAGGAATACTATTCCTTTTTGGATGGCTACTTAGGGTATAACCAGATTACGATAGCGCTAGAATATCAAGAAAATATCACTTTTACCTGTCCATATGGTACATATGCATTTAGATGCATCATTTTGGCCTTTGCAATGCATCCGTAACATTTCAGAGATACATGATGGCAATTTTCTATAACATGATTGAAGAATTTGCCAAGGTATTCATGGATGACTTCTCTGTTTATGGTAACTCTTTTATTATATGCTTGCAAAATCTAGATCGAGTCCTAGCTCGTTGTAAGGGGACAAACCTTGTACTAAACTGGGAAAAATGCCACTTTTTTGTCAAGGAAGGAATTTTCCTTGGTCATAAGGTGTCATGAGAGGGCTTGAAGTAGATAGAGACAAAGTTGAAGTCATTGAAAAGCTACCATATGTTGTGACAGTAAAGGGAGTGAGAAATTTTTTGGGGCATGCAGGATCTTACAGGCGGTCTAAATTGAGCATTACCATTCGAGTTGATGTGTGATGTGGTTGTGAGGAGCAGTTTTGGGGCAGTGAAAATACAAGGTATTTTTTTCTATTTACTATGAAATTAAAGTCTTAAATGATGCCCAGATGAATTACATAGTCACAGAAAAGTAGATGCTAGCGCTCGTCTATGCTTTCAATAAATTTGGATCATGCTTGGGGGGCATCAAGGTAATTATTCACACCTACCATGCTGCCATCAAGTATTTGTTCAACGAAAAAAATGAAAACCCACGGCTGACCAGGTGGATTCTATTGATTCAACAATTTAATGTAGAAGTGCGTGACTGAAAAAAAGTGGAGAATCAAGTGGCGGATCATATTTATGATGATTTACTTTGCATCCGGGAAGAGTTTCCAGATGAAAAATTGCTAGCTCTTAATGTATTTGAGATTCCTTGGTACGCAGACATTGTAAATTTACTAGTGTGTAGGTTTTACCCATCAAAAGCAACCAACCAACAGAGAAAGAAGTTGTTACATGATACTCATGCATACACATGGGATAAGCCTTATCCCTTCAAATAGGGTCCTAATGGCATTATACGCATATGTGTATTTGAAAGTGAATCTAATCAAATTCTACAAAAGTGCCATTTATCTCCTTACGGTGGCCATCATGGGGGTGAACGAACAGCTAGAAAGGTGCTACAATCAGGTTTCTTTTGGCCAACATTGTTAAAGATGCAATTTCCTATGTAAGAGGGTGTGATTAATGTCAAGGGTTAGGTACAATATTAAGGCACCATGAGATTCCCCTAAACAACATTCTTGTGGTTGAGGTATTTGATGTTTGAGGGATAGATTTTATCGGACCATTTCCATCATCTAGTGTCTGTATTTTTTAGTGGTAGTCAATTACGTATATAAGTGGGTAGAAGTTGTTGCCTTCCCCACGAATGACACGAAAGTGGTGATGAAATTTGTGAAGAAGCATATCTTCTCTCATTTTGGCACACCCAGAGTTATTATTAGTGATGGAGTTACGTATTTTATTAACTCTTGGTTTAAAAATCTTTGGGCTAAATATAGTGTTGGGCACAAGGTGGCCACTACGTATCACCTACAAACGAGTGGCCTATTAGAAGTCTAAAATTGAGAAATCAGTTAAGGATTGGTCAAAAAAGCTAGATGACGCACTATGAGCTTATAGGATAGCCTATAAGACCCTATTGGGACCTCTCTATATCGCTTGGTATATGGGAAAGAATGCCACTTGCCTGTGGAGCTTGAGCGCCAAGCTTATTGGGCAAATAAGAAACTGAATCTCGATCTGATGACAGCTAGTGAGAAGAGATTGTTGAAGCTAAATGAAATCGATGAGTTTTGTCACCATGCCTATGAGAATGGAAAACTATAAAACGAGAATACTAAAGAAATGGCATGACAAGCAGATTCTGAATAGAGTTTTTGAGCCTAGACAACTTGTGTTGCTATTTAATTCAAGATTGATGTTTTCTACGGGTAAGTTGAGTTCTAAGTGGTCTGGACCATTTGAGGTGGTACGAGTGACATCTCATGGTGCTATTGAGCTATGGAACAAGGAGAAGACAAAAATTTTTTAGGTGATGGACAGTGGGTGAAGCATTATTGGGCAGATCATAAAAATCAGCACAATGTGTCCATCACCTTTGCGGATGAGTGAAGTTGAGTTGAGTCGTACCACGACATAAACTAAGGTGCTACGTGGGAAGAAATCCATGAATGTAAAGTAATAGTGTAGTTTAATTTCTTAGTTGTTGAAAGAAAAAGAAAAAAAATAGTGTAGACATGTAATTTTGCCCTTCCCCAAATCATTTTTTACCATTTTACCCCGTCTTACCACGTACCTTCACCCATGTAATAATTTCCACTAAATAATAAATCCAACAAATTCTTAACAACTTTTAACACCTCATCCTAACAAATAATCCACCCACCCTAACAAATTTTTCCACCTTACACACCATACCTTTACCCCTTACCACTACCCTATATTTCTAGACCCCTCTACCCCACCCTCTACCCATGTGACCCCCCACCTACCTTTTTACACATTTTTTGCCATCACCTTCTTGACATATACATACACACCAATATAACCAAAAAGAAAGGGACACACATAATTCTCATACATCATACACGCACACACCGACACCATATACATAAACACACAGCCATAGACAACACACTACACACCAAAAAATGCACACACACAGTCAAAAGAGAAATTGAAAGAGAGAATTGAGAAAGGGCTAGAGAGAATACAGATTAAAAGAAGAGAAATTAAGAGGGATCGGAGAACAGTAAGAAAATTGGCCAGAATCGATGAAAAAAATAGTTTTTTCGGCGATTTACTGCTGAAAACATCGTTGTTGCAATTTTTTGACTCTTTTCCTCTATTTTTGTTACTGTCGGAGCTCTGACAAAGTGCGAAAAATAACCAAGCACAGATTCCAGCGGGATTCGGCCAAACTTGATTGGAAATCATTGATTTTAGGGTTTGAATCGATATCTTTTGAGTTGGGTTTGATTCCTGTTCGAGTTTGCGGGTCTTGATACTAAGCTGGTGTCATATATTTTGGGGTTTTCCACCTGTTTCCAAATCTGTCCGGTGGTATTTCTTGATACTGAATAGAGTTTGGTTATTGTCCAGGTTTAAATCAAGGTTTTTCAGGCGTGGTTCTATCTTCAATATATTGAAATTGACAATTGAGGTCCAATTCTTTGACTCTCTCTTTTTGCTTTATTTTAATTTGGTACATTGATGTTATGATTGTGTGTTGGTGGTTATGATTGAATGATTTTGTTGATGTTTGATATTGTTTATCCGTGAGTAATTAATCACGGTATGAATTTGATGTTATCATGGGTTTGAATAATTGCTTTGTATGAAAATTTGACGTGTAAAAGGAATTTGGGGAGGGATGATCTTGATAAAATGAACTCAGATTAATTTTGGTTCGTCGATTGAATTGATTTGAAATGTTTATTAACTCTCTCGAATGCAGTAGTATCATGATTAGGTCGTCAAATGGATAGACAAACGATAGGGGGTATACAAATTTAGAAATTATGAGTTATTGAATGCTTGAAATATTGTTGAATGGTTTTGGTCTTCTAGCATTGGAAAAATGTATTCATTTAGCTGGGGAATGCGCTGAAATCATTGTATTTATTCACTGGAGAATGCCCTGAAAGATCATGTACGCAAAGGAGGCTTGTGATCAAGGCACGAGGCATGGAGTAAAGCATTGGAGCGTAGTTTAGGACTAGCTTAGTTTAGCGTAGGTTTACATTTTATTATCGTTTTATTTGGGTCTATAATAAATTGAACTTGACACTAATTTTTGTTTTGTTTGTTTGATTGTTTATTTCATGTTTATGTGTTGGTTAATACATTCGTAAACTTTATGTTAGCCGATATACTCTACATAGCGACCGTGGTCAAACCACGGGACTGAGGGTTGCCTAACACCTTCCTCTCGGTCAACAGAATTTCTTAGCCAGAATCTCTGTTCACAAACCAGTTTAAAAGAGTCAAAATCATTTTGAAAAAGGATTTCCAAAGGTGACTTGGCACACCCGATTTATGCCAAGTGGCGACTCTGAGTTTAAATGTAAATAATCCTTTTTGATTTTTTTTATTTTTGTCACTTAGTAATAAAAACCCTTTCAAACTTAAAATAAATCATTTTTTGTTAAAAAAATGGTGTGACAGCTCTGGCGACTCTATCGGAGAGTTTTCAAGAATTCGAGCTTATTTTGGAGTTATATCAGCTTAGCTTGTCATTATGGGTGTATAAATATTTTGTTTGTGTTATTTTGTCATTGTTTCAATCATTGTTGGATGCCTACGTTCTCTTTGTTTACACTCTTTCTTTATGTGTTACCGCTTTATATCTGTCATCATGAGCATAGCCCGAGTCATTTTTTTCGCAGCAAGTTTCGTAGTACACGTGTGTACACGACCTTTAGTTGAGGCACCCTTATTTTAGAAGGGGGAGCTGTCGGGTGTATGGAGCAGGTGAAAAGCTCTTGCAGCTACTATGAACCATACGCTCCCCCGAACAACCTTGTTAGTGGATCCCAGCCTAGGTCAACCTTTAGCTCATGCTTATCTGCATCATATTGAGACCTAGCAGGATCCACTTAGTCCTTTGTAAGAGACACCTTAAAAACATCCATGCGTGCTAAATGTTGCATCTTTGAGGGTAATAGGGTCATTTAACTGACTGATTTGGGAAAAGCATGCGCTAGAATTAAAGAAAGGTATGTGGAAAAGGAAAAATTCAAAAAGGGGAAAAAGAAAAAATGAGTCAAAAATGAGTTTAATAGTTTTTTTATAGAGTTCTTTATGACTTTTTGTTTTTCACAATTAAAAAATTCAAAAAAGACTTTTTATCTTTTGCACTCATTTTCTTAAAAAAACAGAACATCAAAAAGATTTTTCTTTTGTTCTCTTTATCAAGTATTCATAATTCGAAAAATTCAAAAAAAGATTTTTTCAATAGGAGCTTTTTATAAAAGAAAAATTTAGAAGATGGTAGAAGTTTTGTACATTGCATATAATGAAAATATCAAAAAGATTTTTCCTTTTATAATTGTTGGCTTTAGTTTTATGTGAAGTGACAAAATGAAAACCAAAAAAAAGATTTTATTGACGTTCTTCATCTTCTATTTATGGTCGTTTCTCTCGAGTTAAGGTTCAGTTGGTTGTTTAATCTTTAATTGTCCAATCTGGATAAACTACACACACCTGATTCTCTTCTCTCGGGAGTGAGATACGTAGGCAGTTCATCTAGGGTTCGGTGATCTTATTTAAAAATCCAAAAAGATTTTTTTCTCTTTATTTAGAGTAGGTGTTTCATATACATCTTTAAAAGCAAACTGCAAAAAGATTTTTCTTAAATAGTTCCAAGTTTCATTTTTGTATGAAATTACAAATTGAAAACCCAAAAAGCTTTTTCTTTGGTAATCATAGGTTTCATTTTGTATAGGAATTTTAAAGCAAAAAAAATTCAAAAAGATTTTCGTCAATTCTTTTGACAATTTGTTATTTTCTTCTATTCTTAAAGTTTTAAGAAAAAGAAAAAGAAAAAAAAAAAGAAAAAGAAAAAGAAAAGGAAAAAGAAAAAGAAAGAGAGTTTAATCGGCCATGTTGTGCCAAAACTTAACAAACTACGCACACCCGACTCTCATCACTCGGGAGTGAGATACGTATGCGCCCTTTTTGGGTTCAATGATCTTTTCCAAAGAAAAAGAAAAAAGAAAAAAGTTTTGAGAAAGTGTTGAACTCTAACGCATTTGCTATCTCTTGTCCAGTTAGTTTACGGTGGTTGGTTTGTGGCATTGTGGCATTGTAGCTGGTTCTCCACATCACACCAAATCTAAGAAAGGTTAGTTGTGTTCAACAAAGATATAGAGAGTGACATTATGGATCAAACAAAGAGTCAGGAAAATGAGAGTTTAAAGTAAGAGATTAGGAGACTAAGACAACAAATGAAGAAAATGCACCGAGCTTGGGCCAGTGAGTTTCCCCCTCCTCCATTTACCGCTATTGATCCTACAAATACCTCAAGTTTTCCACTAAAATCGCAAAGTCAGTTTCCTACTATTGTTAATACACTGCAACATGACTCAAAATTCATTCCAAGCCAAAATCATCCCAGTACTTCCACCACTACTTCTCTAGCTCCTTAGCATAAGCCTACTAAATTCACAACACCACATGTCGTCTATGATTTTGCTGCTCAATTCTCTGCTGATACATCCACATTGGCTAGCCACCCAATGGTTGTGCTTCCCCATGATACTAGTGGACCTATGTTTAATACTCTTGGTGATCATTGTTATACTCCCGAACCTACTTTTAAGTTAATTGGACCACCAAAATTTCTTAACAGGAAGTCTTGCGTGCCTAAAGAGCCAGAGAAAATGGTTGGAAAAATGAAGAGTGCAGAAAATGCTATGAAAAATTCCCTAGGACTAGCGGGTAAAGAAGATATTTCATATAAAAACTGAGGCGTGTCTTTAAGTGTTAACCTTCCCCCAAGCCTTGAGATATCAAAATTGGAAGAGCGAGATGGACATGAGGAATCTGTGAAACATTTGGGACAATATTGCAATCAATTAAAGAAAACTAGAGGGAAGAAGAATGAGGAAGATGTAACTGCTATTGTAGTTGGAAAATAGGAACGTCCAAGAAAACCATGTTGTCGTTATCCTCAATCTCAAGTCAAAGTTCATTTCCAAGCTCCATATAATCACTCCCAAAATTCATTATACTTCATTTACCCACCTCTATATTTAGTATATTGCACATAGCCATATGTTCAACTCCCTTCTTACTCACAATAGCGTGCACCAACACCTCAAAGTCACCCTCCAACTCTACAAACATATCAAAGCCCTTCTAGGCTCGATGTTCGATCCAAGTCAAACAATGGGAAGAGGCAGAAGCCTAAGGATGGTTTCACGCAAATTAGAGAATCATATGCCAATCTGTTCCAGAGATTAGTACAATGAGGCATGATCACTCGTCTTCTTGGGTATACTTCTGACTCACATTCAAGAAATTTTGATCCTCATGTACGATATGCACATCATTCTGATGTTCAGGGTCACAGTACTGAAGATTGTTGTGCTTTGAAAAGAGAAATAAAAAAGATGAGTCAAGATAAATTGATTGTGGTACAGAACATTGACAGTGGTGAAAGCTCTAGTCATGCGGATATGCAAACCAGTGGCTAAGATGTCAAGCTCAGCAATTAGGAAGACACTCTTCTCCTTACTTAGAAAGGGGTTTTGGTAGTTTATTTTATTTTTCTTTCTATTTTTTGAATTATTTAATGGTTGTAGTTCGGAATCTATCTTGTTTTGTTTCTCTGTCATTTTTTTAAACCCTCCTATCTTTTCCTTTTAATGAAATGTGGTGTCCTTATTGTTTTGTCTTTTTTAAAGTTATTTGTATGTTTTCTTTACATAGTTCATTTTATATTGGTTCTAGTAATATGGCATGCTGGCGGAATTTTTAGCTAGATCTTAAAATCCAATTTAAGCATCAACTTTCAATCAAAGTGATAAAGTTAGAAAAAAAAAGGCATCCGACAAATTGATAGATATGTTGATGCATTTTTTTTCAAAATTAAGACAATTATTTTGAGAATCACAAGAATAACTTGGTCATCAATTGAAAAATATATCCCAATTAGGTCAAATAGTGGACACGTGATCCCTATATAAAGAGAAACAAGAAGATAATCAACCCCACAAAAGCATGAGTCATTCAATGTGAGGGATGTACAATAAAGGTGGAGTTGTATGTTTGACAAGTGTAGAAGAAGAAGTGACACACATGCTCAGTTAAAGTTAGTGTTGTTAAAGTGTCGCAAATGATCTTTATCTTTCACTTCTTATGGCATGATGTGTACTTGCATTCTCAAGGATTGATATGATGAAGGCATTTCATTCTGCCATCCAAACATTGTGTCATCCTTTGTTTACCCCATTTGAGATTTAGTTTTACTTGCTTTCATACCCGTTTTTTGGAATCAAGATAGAGTCAGAAAATTTCAAAAGAAAAGTGTCGAGCAAAACAATAGAGTCAAAAAATTTCAAAAAAAAAGAAGAAAAAGAAAAAATATGTCCAAAAAGAAAGAAAAGAGATGAGTGTCAAGAAAAAATAGACTCAGAAAAGATCCCAAAAAGAAAAGAGTCAACAAAAGAAAAAAAAAGAAATCAGAATCAAGCAAAAAAAGTTGTTGGAACTACGCATGACCTGATTCTCCTTTCTCGGGGGTGAGATACGTAGGCTACCCTACTCTGGGCTTGGTCTAACCAAATAAACAATTTAGGATTACCCAGTCAACAGAAAACGAGGCATGAGTTAATTTTTGTTGTTTGAGTCAATTCCAAAAGTTGTAAGTTCCACCCAACTTTAAGTGTCGTTTGGGTCTCATGCCATCCTTTCTTTCTAACCTTACCCAATTCCAAGTTACAACCAAAGAAAGACGTTCAGATCAATCTTTGGGAATGCTAAGGCTAAGAATGCAATGCATATGATGATGTATTTTGGGAACTACTTATCTTCGTAAGAATAAAAAATCAAGAGAGAAATTAAAATGAGAGTCTTATCAGTGAAACCCCTCACGGGCACCGTAGACGATGGTAAGTTGAGAAAAATAAAAATGAGAGAGCCCTATTGGTGGAAACCCTTATGGGCACCGTAAGGCAATATTAAGTTGAGAGAAATGAAAATAAGGGAGATTCATTAGGGAAAAACCTCACGAACATCATAGGGAAATGTGAGCTGAGAGAAACAAAATGAGAGAAGCTTGTTAACAAAAACCCTTCAAGGCATCACTAGCCGAATGAGGTCTCTAAATGGGATTGGCCTAAGAAAGTAACTCAATTTTAGGGCCAGCCATTAACTCAACAACAATTGGCAAAAGTTTGGATGGAAAGATCAGGTAGATTAATCCAAAATACATGTTATAATCATTAGAGTTGACTGTCACTTTCAGATAAATTATTCTTTTCTCTTTTTTAATGGGGAAATTCATTATCTGTTGTTTTTTTTCTCTTTATATTTTTATTTTCTTGAGTTAGTTATTTAAATAGAAAGTCATTTTTCTTGTGTCTTTGAGTCAAATTGATGTTAAAGCAAGTGAGAAAAGATTTCAAAACTGACTACCAACTTCTTCAATTGCACAAAGCAAGAAAAAAGGCCAGCACATGAAAGAGACATGATTGTGAGCCAAAATAAAGCATGCAGAAGTTTTGTCAACAAACAATTCTGGGAACTCAAGAAAATACCAAGGTTCGAAAGATTTATCTGAGATACCTATCAAAATGGAGATACTGTGCTTGCTTCTAAGTCACTTTTAATAATCTAAGTTTGGGTCAATGGTGCAGCAGGACAAGTACAAGAGAAATCGCCTCGAAATCAAAAGTTACAAGCCAACCACCCTATTTTAAACTCAAATGTTTTCTTTGTATGAAACAGGAAGAGTTGTAACCTTCTAATCAAAGTCTTCAAAGCGCAAATATCCAGAGGTGTAACTTCTCGTTTCTATAAATGTAAAAGTAGTGTTGTTGTACAGGTTTGGTAAACATAATTATGGTAAAGCTCATTATCTTGTACCCCTAAGAACAGGGTGATGAAATTATAAGTTAGGAGCCCGC
>NW_025821817.1:0-1219 GCF_002878395.1 Capsicum annuum
GAGACAATGTACCCACAATTTTATACATAAATAATGCAACATGCATAGTACATCTTAATGGAGGATTCATAAAAGAAAATAGAACGAAGCGCACTTCATCAAAGTTTTTCTATACACATGAGCTACAAAAGAATGGTGATATTAACGTGCAACAAATTCGTTTAAGTGACAATGTAGTTAATTTATTCACCAAGTCTACTCTAATTGCAACTTTCAACAAGATGGTGCCCAAGCTCGGCATGCAAAAGTTCATTGATGTTCTCATTAGGAAGAGCAAATACGCGTTGTACTCTTTTTTCCTTTCAAGGTTTTGTCCCACTAGATTTTCCTTGTAAGATTTTTAATGAGGCAGCCTACATGCGTATTGTTAGAGATATGTACTCTCTTTCCTTCACTAAATTTTTTTCCTACTGAATTTTTTCTTGTAAGGTTTTAACGAGGCACATTATCTATCAATAAGACATTCAAGAGGGGAGTGTTATAAATGTATTTACATTATAGTGAATGTCTATCAAGAATATAAATAAGATCTATCAAGTAGTTGATATCTATCAGGATATGAAATATCTGTCTTTTAGTCAGAAACTAAGAATATTTTTTCCTATAAATAGAGGGGTTCTGTTCATTGTATCCTCATTCCGACGATCCCTTAATCTCTCAAGAGAACTAAGAATTACTCCATCTATTCTCTCTACTCTTCTTCTTTATTCTTTCTTATTTTATAACATGATCTACTTTTTTTTGTCCATTTCAAAACTAATAACCTATTTCCTTTTTTGAAAACTTTTAATAATTTTAACTTTCCGTTTGGCATGTTTAAGACCACAAAATTGAAGGGTATTTTAGTAAGCTTGACATATCTTTAATTTAAAACCACTAAATTCAAAAATCACTTTATTTTTTTAAATTTCTTGTCAAGTCAAACTAGACCATTCTTTTTGAAACAAAGGGAGTATTTAATAGTCCACATGTTAACTATTAAGGGATCGTTTGATAGAGTGTATAAGAATAATGTTGAATAGAGTGTATTAGTAATGTTTGCATTAGTAATGTTGGTACTAGTTGTGTTTGCATTAGTTATGCTGACATTATTTCTTATACACTGTTTGATTTGATGTATTAAGAATATTTTCTTATACACTGTTTGGTTTGATGTATTAAGAATATATATGTTGGTATAATTTTTATAAGAAAATATTTATTGACAAAAATACCCTTT
>NW_025821818.1:0-4946 GCF_002878395.1 Capsicum annuum
AATTTAATGAGAACTCATTTCAACTCAGAGTGATCGATCGACGACTCGAGTCCGGATGAACGCAATACCAACGCCATGCAAATACAATGACTAAATTAAAGTTGTTGTTGACCCTGTGATTTTATTCATTCTTTCCTAGTTTTACCTAAATCAATTGCAATAAAATTTGTCGCAACAAACGACTTAGTTGTCGGGTCTTTTCAAATAGATAATCATATCTATTACAACAGATGATATATTTGATTTAATTATCAAATAGACATTTGCATCTATTGTGATAGATGACTGAGTTGTTAAAAATTTTCAAACAGATATTGATATTTGTTGTAACAGATGACACATTTGATTTAGTTATCAAATGGACATTTGTATCTGTTGTCACAGATGACTGAGCTATTGGGATTTTTCAAACAGATATTTATATATGTTGCAACAGACGATATATCTGTTTGAAAATCTTTTTTTTATTTAAAAGCAACCTTCTGTCTGAGTATATAAAGTAGTACTACTAAAGGCAGTAAAAAATATTTCTTGGATAACTCAAAAATCACATTGAGTAGTCTTGTCCTGTCTTTTCAATGTCACCCATTTTCTTCCTCGTGCCCCTCAAATTATTAATGAATAGTATTAATTAATGAATATTGAAACCCCTAATACTTCCTCTATTACATATTAGTTGGCCCATATTGACTTGGCACACCCATTAAGAAAATACTACTATTAATTTGGAGTTTATTTTACTAAATTAGCCTTATTAATTATGCTTTAAAAATATAAATTTGAATAAATACACTTTGTTTAGTCATTTAATATTAAGGGTATTACTTCTAGAAATTAGAATTATCTCATCTCTCCTTCAGCCATAAATTTATTTTATTCATCTGTTATTTTTTTTTCTCTCCTGTTTAGGGTTATCAGAATCTTTTTTCTCTCCTCTTTCTCATAAAGATCTTTTTGGATCTAAACTAATCTATATCTTAGATTCCTTGACTGAAATTGTTGTTTTGATCCCCTTTTGATATTAAGGTATGGTTCATTATTGCTATTTCTTTCTTGACTTCTTCTTTACAAGTTATTTACAGTTGTTTTTTATTTAATTACCATTTACTCATATTATATTTATTTAAAAAATTTGAAGGAACTTTTAATTATTGAATAAACGAACAGAGAATTTTTATTACAATATGCAAAAAAAGTCATCTGTTGAGAGAAGTTTAAAAGCCTTGTTGGCAGTATCATTTTTTATATGTATTTTGTTTGTTTCTTTGTTGTTGATGCTGTTATTGATATTGTTGGTGGGGTTGGCATTGTAGGAACTTGTGGTATGGTGTTGTTGATGGTGTTGGAACATAGGATGCTGCTTCTTTATTGTTGATGATATTGTTGGAACAAACATTATTGTTTTCTTTGTTGTTGATGTTTTTTATTTGTTATTTCTTTGTAGTTTATGTTGTTGTTGATATTGCAACAGACAAAGAAACTATTGGAACAAATCAAACCACCAGCAAGTCTGGTTTGATGTATTCCAACAGACTCTATATCTATTGCAACAGGCTCCACATCTATTGCATCAGACTCTACATCTGTTGCTTTAAACTCCACATCTGATGCAACACACTCTACATCTATTGTAACAAATGGATAATATTCTTTCTATGACATTAATTTTTTTCCTCTTCTTTATAGATATAAGAAACTAAAATTTGATTAACTTTTACCCGACCATCATAAGAGGCTGCAGTAAATATGGGTCCAGAGAAATAAGCTGCATGCAGATGAAACCACTTCATATATGGGAGGTATGTATTATTGATAATGTTATCGTGGAAACACACATAGAGTACACTGATTTTGTGAATGTTTTTTTACTGATTAGTCATAGATCATTCAAACAAGATATCTATAATTTTACAATTAAGTTTGGTAGGTCCAAACTGATAAGGCTGAGGAACCATGAATATGATTCTGATACCCTGTTAAGATTTAATGTCGGTTGTTGCTTATGTTTATTTGTCAAGCATTGTAAAGGGATCTAGTTTTGGTGTCATTGTAAAGAGATTCAATAGCGATTGGACTAACTTTTAGGGTGCATTGGACTCTGAGAAGGCCTTCAAAGCCTAGCACTGCATCTAAAAAGAATGGAAAACCAATATAGTTATTACCCTAGCCTAAATTTATATGGTTGGGTTGCTCATGGTGATGATTATACACCAGAAGGTGTGGTAGAAGAATGCCTTCAAGGAAAAATAAGTGGTTGATGAAAGACTATATCATTTGAGAGCTAATTGAAGGGGATACATAGGGTAGACAGTAACTTCTAGCGAATCTGGCCAATAAAATTATCTTAAAACATGAGAAATATACATCAAGTGCAAATATAAAAGTGTATCCAGTAATATAAATTCATTTGTTGTCTCTCTAAAAGAAAAATAATGCAGATAGTCACTTTGCTAGGGAGTTGCGACTAGGTAGCGTGGTCGGGATTATCACCTAGATAGAAAATAGCAGAAGAACAAGAAAACCGCCTTAAGGGAATTGAGGGTTGAAATGTTGTACAGTAAGTCTAGAAAACTTCCACCAATAACAACTTCAGTTAAAGTAAGAAATCTAAGTAAAGGTGGCAATTTCTGAATTTTAAATTGCATCCCATGCCTTCTTGTGTGTGGTTCCGATCAGCTCCACTGTTGTTGACCTAATCGGAACCACAAACGTGATTGAAAGGTAGATTGAGTATCACTACTTCCTTAGTAATATAGTTATAATTGATTGTGTTTTCTAGCCTTAGCATGCTTTCAACATTTCTTGGAGAAGATCAGAGGCTTGTTGTAGTATGTGAATCTCAATAAGTTTCAAGCTTGCCTCCAGCTTGCCGATTTGGTTTTCAAGTTTTTCGTTGCCATCTTTGAATTTGGTATAGAGTTCCTGATCTCTTGTGAGCTCGATTAGGAATACTACCTTCAAAGTTGTGGTATTGTAGAAGCCCTTCAAAACACCTTCTTTAGAAGACTTAAGGGATACATGAAGGGTCATTGTGTATGTTTTTAGGTCAAAATGTGTTGATGCACAGTGAAGATGTGGTCCCAACAGTTGAATAGCTCACTTTTATCGAGCGTTGCTCAATGTAGCTTGCTCAACCAACCTTCAAGGGTTTTGATAAATTAATTAGCAAGGAGTTACATAATGTTTGATATAAACTGACTCTACTAAGCCTATCAAACATTATGAAACTGAAGGTTCATTACCCTATTAAAACCTTTTCCCGAGTTAGTAAACAGATTAAATGATCTCAATATCTCAGCCTTTTTGCTGATCTCTCTTCTCCCATATAGAGGACAATATATCCGCCATGCAAAAGTCTACATTATCGTTAGAAATGCTTGCCACATTGAAAGTCTTTAGAAGACTTGATTATTAGCCTCTCCATATCACTTTTATGACTTTTTTTACGTCTTTTCCAATTATATTGGAACTGACAAACCAAACTAAGCACAATTGCTCGATATATCCATTCCAATATAATTGCAAGAGATGTCTAGAAAGTCATAAAAGTGATATTGAGAGATTACTAGTCATACCTTCTACAGACTTTCGTTGTGGCAAGCATTTCTGGCGACGGTGTAGAATTTTGCATGACGGATATGTTGTCCTCTATATGGGAGAAGAATGATCAGCAAAAAGGCTGAAATATTGAGATCGTTTAATCTATTCATTAAGTCGGGCAAAGGTTTGGAGATATTGCCCCTCCTTGCTTATCTTGTGCATGCGAATGTTAAGAGTACAAGGCAAAACATGATGGAGTGATTAATACTATTAATGCATTAACTGCTGATGTAAAAGGAATTGATATCTAACAGTAGTGTCATTCGATCAAAGGGGATTTCAGTTTCATTCACTCCATTAGAGATTAAGGCTAAGAGGAGAAAGAAAGCAATTTCCAAGGCATTATTAAGTATCCAAAAAAGAAAAAATTTGGATCTAAAAAAGGTGAGAAGATAAAAAAGGGAGGAATAGGAAGGAAAAATTGAATGTTAGATTTAGGTCATCTTGTGTCGTTTTGTTGAGTTACTAAGTTACTCCATCTAATTTTGAGAGCTTTTTATTTTCAGGATGGTGAGAAAGGTAGAATCTCCCCATCATTAGCTAATACCATAAGTAAGACATCTGATGTTATTGAACCACCAAATGCCCTATGTAGTTTGATAATCCAGAAGACATCTTTACTCGAGTTAGTCAACAGATTAAAAGATCTCAATCACTTGGTTTTTCTGCTGATCAATATTCTCCTGGTTTTTCTGTTGATCAATATTCTCCCGTAGAGGACAAGATATCAACAGAACTGCTTAACACAGTGAAAGTTGATATCAAGAGATTACTGATTATGTCTTCTCAAGACTTGCTTCTATAGAAAACTGCTCTGCATTGAGTGTTACACTATCCATATATGTTGCAGCACCGAATTTTCTAATAGATGTGGCATCTATTGCAACTTTCTAGTCATCTATTTATTCAATTTCATCGAGAGCATCAGATTTTTCTAAATACTTTCTGACCTCCAAACTTAATTTTTGCTCTTGGATTGCTTTTTGTTTTTTTGTTGCATCCTTCAAGCTGGCCTCTAAACTCAATTTTTTCTTTTGGATTGCTTCTCTTTTTTTCTTTGCATCCTTCATACTGGACAGTTTAAAGGATGCAAAGAAAAAAAAATAAGTAATCAAAGAGCAAAAATTGAGTTTGGAGGCCAGCTTGAAGGATGCAAAGAAAAAAAGAAAAGCAATCCAAGAGCAAAAATTGAGTTTAGAGGCCAGCTTGAATTTAGAAAAATCTAATGCTCTCGATGAAATTGAATAAATAGATGACTAGCAAGTTGCAACAGACGCCACATCTCTTGGAAAAGCAAATTGATATATCCATCTGTTGCAATAGATTGTCAATATGTTGTAAGTTAT
>NW_025821819.1:0-5733 GCF_002878395.1 Capsicum annuum
AATTTGAGAGAATGAGGGTATAATTTGGTTATTAGAGGCTGAATCTCATGTTATTGGGGCTATTTGAGGGTGGAAAATGATCCAAATACCCCTCTTGGACGGGGAGCTTTACTGTAGAAAATTACACTGCCCGGAATAGGCAGGGTGCCGCGGGCTTATCGCCTCGGCTTACTACCTCTTCACGAAAATGGTTGTAACTTTTCGTTCAGGTATCGGACTTTGATGAAATTGATATCGTTGGAAAGCTAATTCAATTATCTACAATTTGGTGGGTATTGAGATGAAAAATTCCATGTATATAAAAATTTATATATGTTTAAAGTAGACCCTTGTAGAATCAAATATCCAATTTTGGACAAATCAAAGGATCTTATCTCAACTAGGCTCTAAATGATTTCTATGAACATTTTTCACCTCAAATGCAAATCAAACATGAGGATAAGGATCATGAAACTTATATTCACATGGGAATCACTTTGGTTAGAGCTTAGACTCATAGGAACGATGTTTCATAGACTAGCCCAAAAATACGGGGTATTACATTATCTCCCCCTTGGGAATATTCGTCCTCGAATGTGGCTAATTAAGTTGAAACACTAAGGAATCTGAGGCTATAAGCTATCATACACAACTAAAATAAACTGAATAGTTGAATCTTAAACATAAATGAGCTATTGAACTGATCTGCAAGTGCATGAATTCTCATGAAAATAGTTATATAGCTAAGATAGAAACAAGAGTGTCAACTTACAAGTAACCATTACTTTACACTGCATCTGATCTTGTGAGAAAAATATGAGAGGTTTATAACATGAAAACCCGGTGTATTACAATACCCCCCCTTGGGATCGTTCGTCCCCGAATGATACTGATTTGGTTGAAATACTAGAAAAAGACTAAGATGATCTATAGGATACTTGCGGACTGAACCATGACTTAATATCTGAATCTAAAACTGATGCATGATGCATGTACATAGCTAAATTTTGCAACTTATTTGGATGCGAATAAACTATCTCTTAAAATGGACATACGTATGAGACTGTGGATAGTAAGACTGGGTGAAAAGTCGGGAACCTATAGGAGCTTATTTGATTGATTGCTAAACAGGATTTGAGGCTATATGAACTGGATCATGCTGGATGCTTACACCCAATAAGGTATTTCTTCAACACTTTTCTAAGAAATTTCTAATGCTATTAGCGAATAAAGAACTTTGGGCATGATCTGAATAGGGAATTATAACATTGCTACCCCTCTATGGCCTGGAACTTAGACCCATAATCATAAGCTAGGATAGAATTACTAGGCCTTAAGAAATGCAACTTCTTACTTTCAAGCTTAGCAATACTTCTCAAACGCTTCCTCGACTATGCTATTCCCCTCAAATATCACCCTCGCTTGATTCAACTTAAAGTTTTCATATGGCATTGATAAATCCATCTACTAAAGTTAAACTAAACTAGTTCCCTTTATTGCGGTAAGGCCTAACTAGAAACCACAAGGTGCTACACGTAATACCACACTATAATACAAATTTGAGCCATGAATTCCACACTCAGAGCACTATTATAAATACTCACTCGAGGATAATTTTCCTCATCACTTTAAAAACTAAATTCAACCTCTTACATACCGACATGACATTCAAGCCTATCTTCATATCCACATCTACACTAGTCATTCTCTGGAAGACACACATAAACTATTCTCAACTAACCAAATCATACATAGGACTTTACCTTAATATTTTCCACTCATGGACTTGCATAAAACAAACATACAACAATCTTTCCCAATATGACCTAATTACTTCTTTTCATCTACACAATCATTCATCATCACTATCTTGATCTAAGAAAAGGTCACTGAAAAGTTAGAATATCAGGATTCGAAATATGAAAGGATATTAAGCATAACTTGAAACCTTACTGAGACCTAAGGAATACAGCATTCACGGCATGGATTCATTAAAGAGATATAATCTGAGGATGTACCTGATATAAATCTGAACTTCACTGATCGTTAAGAGTGTTGCATGAGTACATGAGTCATGCGCTGTATGACCTGAATTTTGGAATTCATAACTTATAGAATGTGATTCCGACTACTGAACGAACTGGGAACTCATCATATCAGGAACTGAGAGAGTACATAATTCTCTATTATATGCATGAACGTGAACTATGATCATTGAATTGATACGTAAAGCACGAGTAGATATTGGAATAACTGAAATACCAATACTGAAAAAAATGGGTTAAGCCCTATTCTCACTCTCTTAATATTTCTACACTACACTGGCATCACTACTAGGACCGGGAAGTCTGACTTTGTTACTCATTCTATCATCTCCCCCTTATTTTTAAGCCATCATTCTAATTCTGTGGAACCCCTCAATCTAAAGTTTTATTGGAGTAACAATGGAGGATCTAGACTTCCTAGAGGAGGAGCTTTGGAGTTCTTAGGGTATTACTTTAGAGAAAAGTAATGAAAATATGCCTAATGTGCTTAGAATAGGCTTTAGTCTTGTGTTTGGATGGATTGGGGTGAGGAAAATGACTCATTTTCCCTTAATGGTAAGGAGTTTGATTGCATAAATTTTCCCCAGCCAGACTGGTCAGGGCGCCGAGGTGCCTAGTCCGCCGGACTGGGTAGGGCACTGCCTTGCCCATCATCGTGACCCCCAGGTACCGAACTGGGCGAGGCGTCACGGGATAATCGCCTCGAGCTACTGTTTTGGCATACCAAACATGCCCTTACGCTAGTTCAAAAATTCTGAAACTCACTTGAGATGTAGTATTGACTTGCCCCATCATGAATCAACTTAAAAATCGACTATCGGAGGTTGAAAAGGTTGTAAATAAAATCCTCAAAGTTTGAAGGTCTTGGAAAATGACTAAGTCCCAACACTTAGCCAAATTTTTCTAAGTGTGAGACCTCTCCTAGTATGCTTTAAAAGGCTTAGAAAAAAGAAATTTTGTAGGGTCTTACAATACACATAAATAATAAAACTTAACCCAAAAGATTACACCTAAAAGTGTAAAACTCTCGCTAATGCTCCCTTCTTAGTCTACTAATATCATATGTCTAAACTCTCACCAGCATACCCAACATCATCAACCTATAACCCATAAGCTAGCTGACAAGAACATCATATACCACATAGCCTTATTCATACTTATCAATTCATGGGTACTACTAACCACACAACACTTAGTAAATTTCAAAAATAAGAAAGCCCCATATCACCTTGGGCACACCTCTACATCATACCTGCAACATTGTACTAAATTGCAAATAAATAAACTTACACTCTTGCATATACTGTTCAATCCTACTAGATCACTTTCGTACAACTAGCCACACTAACCAAGAAATCATTACATCCACCTTGATGACCATCCCTTGTTCAAACTTAATCTCTACTTCTATTCTTACTTGGAAGTTATAAAATAAAATATCAAGAAACACTAGTCTACTAGAACTTTATAACAACAATAATCGATCATAATCATATGGCTTATCTTATTTACAACCATTAACACATCCTCCTTCTACACATCATTACTATTTACCCTTTTTATACATCTAAACTTCTTTCATAGCTCTATAAGTTTTAATAAACTCTATCTTGCAATCTCAGGGAAGCCTAAATTAACAATACTCATCCACTATGTACTTTTATCAATAACCTATACTTTTCTAGCACAACAAACACCATCAACAACTCTTTTCATACTTCAAGCAAATAACAATTTACATTAACCAATAACTCTTTCTCTACCTTCTACTAACCTAACACACAAGTACATATCACTTTATTACTAATTCAATTATATACAAAAAGATTCGTCTATATATATTCAATAAATCTCCCTTACCACCCTTCTTTTCACAATACTTCTAATGCCCAGTTCTAACTATAAGAAGGATCAACTACTTATGAATCATAATACTCTAGCTTTCAATATCTCATAAATACAAACTTTATTCAGTAATCTATAATCACATTATCTCCTTTAACGAGTACTATCCATATTGAAAGGCTAATGAGGAATCTGAATACATATCTTACTCTGTCTTAAATGAATGACTCATAAAATGAGGACATAAACTTTTAACTTGAGGGACTTATGACATACTAGAGAGCTCTTCTCAAGCCCCTTTGTGTGACTTCTGAAGTTTTTCTAGTAAATCTAAGAGCATTATCTAGGGAGGAGCTGAAACTTGCTAATTATGTTAACCTAAAAATAAGACATAGATCAGGAATTTTGGGTAACACACGAATAGAAAGGAGATTCTGAAAATAACTTTACTGCATGATCTAGAGTAGGAAAGAAAGGAAACTTTTCTTAAATACCTCATAGCCTCTCAAAGAAAAGTACAAACGTCTTTGTACCATTCACAAGACTCTACTAGATAGGCTTCACAAACACCTAAGGACACTTGAACCTTGTGCTCTGATACCAAGTTTGTAACGCCCTAAAAATGGGTCCCGAGACATCACACGGTGCTTAGGGTCATAAGTGATCCCAAGATAACCCTTCTACCGACATTACTCATAAGCAACTGAATAAGATACATAAATCTGAATAAAATCAACGAAAACATAAATTTTTTCTGAACTTGATCAATACAAAACTTAAATTAAGATGAATACAACTTTGCTTATACAAAATAAAAATTGAAACTGAATACATCGACTATACTGACTGTCTATGAAGCCTCTACTAGTATTGACTATAGGTAGCTGGGTCATGTCTCTCAACTATCCCAACTCAATACAACTGAATAAAGAAAAATAAAATGTTTCTCAAACTATATAACTGACTCGAGCCCTTGAATCAAAAGGACTCATCACCTGCTGACTGGAAGCTGCAAAATGACTGAATATGGTATGTATGCTACAACTTGTACCTACATTATGAGATAATGTAGCACATAGACAAATATGTGGATCGGTACTTTGAGGATGTACTGAGTATATGGGGTGCAATGCATAAATAAAATATTATCTCATCATCATAATTTTATAAATCAATGTATGCTAAATGTAAATAACTCACATAAGTTGGAATATCTGCAATACTGAAATCTGAAATCATAAATAGAGGATCATACTTTATAAATCAAGTGAGTCATCATATTTAGTTCTAAAAGTTGTACTTGTATTCTTTCTTTAAACCAAGTTGTCTAAGTGAAGGAACGAATCACTCTTAAATTCTAAAATCTGAAAGTTGAAGTCTGAAGCTAATGTCTTTCTGTAAAGTATAAAATGATTAAAACTTGTGAGCCTTCACACTTAGTTTTCTAAAAGCTTTTATATCTTTCTTTTCTTTTGGAAATTAAAGACTTAGGAGCTTTTGAAACTTTGGGACTAAAGGAATTTGGAACTTAGAACTTTGGGAATCTTAAAATCAAAATTTTCAAATCATATAATTTTACTTAAGGAGAGTAGGGAACTTTTTTTGGAACTTAGGGATTATAGAACTTTGGGAAATCAAGGACTTGGGAGTTTCTTCTAACCGACATAAACCATGTGAGCTGACATGGAATCCAACGTCTTACCCACGTTGGGGAGAGCTGTTCTACTCTTGCCATCAGAATAGAACCTTAACTTAAGTGATCACTATCTTGGCCCACTATGGGAAAATTCAGAAACCTACGGTGGCACGTAGTTCTAGGGCATGAGACCTTGGAATCATTCCCAACTTGGTGCTAAATACTACT
>NW_025821820.1:0-4942 GCF_002878395.1 Capsicum annuum
TTGAATCTTGACTCAATTTAGAAAATCCATGGTGGATTCTTGAGATTCATGGAAGAAGTTTTAGATATTTAGGGTTTTTATTGAGAGAAAGCTTGAGAAAACCCTTATAGGATGCTTGTAAATGGCTTTGATTTAGTGTTTCTATGATTTTATAGGCCTGTAAAAAGTCCAAAATGCCCTTTTAAACATCTGTACAAAACTGGAACCCGATTTCACTAGCCTCCGCGATGCATCAATAATTGCGCTGGCTTACTGGAATTCGATAATTGGGAAATTGGCAGCCTCCACGATGCAGAGCCATTACATTTCCCACTGGTTGGGACCTGGGACTCCTCCTCGACACGCCACAATTGCGGAGTCCCACTGGTAATTGACAATTGCTAAATCAACCATCTCCGCGACATGCCAATCACCTAAATGGTACAGTTTTACAGCTAAGGCTTAAATTGTCCATAACTTCTTACCCGAGTGTCCGATTTGGGCAAATCCTATATCGATGGAAAGCTTATTGGATTTTCCCATATGGTAAAAAGTCAAAATTGGGGAAAATTTTACATGGTTAACACGTTACTCACTTAGGAAGCAACTTCTCAATCATTTAGGGCTGGAATCATGCCTCACTCGACATGCCCTATGACTCAAACTACGAGGCAACTTTGCGGGGCTTTACAATATCTCCCCCTTGGGAACATTCGTCCTTGAATGTCACTAGTTAGGCTCGAAATGCAGGAAGAACTGAGTACACACAGATGAAACACTTACTAAACGGTTCAAGGTCTTCCTAAATTCATGACCACTCTGGATATCTCAAGAACTCATATTAAGATAGATGCATAGCTGAAATACTTGTCAAATTGAATCTATATCTTTTTAAGCCCGTTACACTTGAAGAATACCTATATTTACGATGGGAATAACTAGGTAACTGAATCTCAGATTAGAGAGGATCTGAATGAAGGAAGGGTGTTACCTTCGTCTGAATCTAGGCTAACTTGCCTTAGTCTTATAACAAAGAGTTAACTCATACTGAATTCAGAGCGTGTGATCATCGAATGACTAAATCTAGGATTAAACCTACCAAACGGATGATCCCTGAACCTACTATCAATGATAAGAAATGATTGCGTCTGAGACCAAACCTATTTAGCAGAAAATCTCTGAATCTGACAAAGAAGATAATCAACTAATCCCGAAACGGAGATCAAGCCTATCTAATGGGTGACCTTTGGAGCTAATAACAAGAATACTCAATCGAATCTGCGATTGAGATCAATTCCATCTAGAGAGTGATCTCAAAATAATAATAAGAATACTTAACGGCATCTGATATCAAGCCTATCTGACGGGTTATCTTAGAATCTGATAACACTGATACTGAAGCAGATTAACTAAGTCTACTAGCATGAATAGCTAAATTCCCTTGGTCCAGTTTATATGACAGAATAATACTGAACTCTGAATAGAGTACTTGAATACTACTGAGTTTTACACTGAACATGGGTATACTACTGGATCTGAGCAGGGTATAGAATCGAGGCGAGAGCACTAACGATACTGAGATTACTCAAGTTCTATAACTGCCTGAGAGTCCTGAGTTCTATAACTCACAAAATTCTAAGAATCATGGCTCGACTGATATCATCGCAAAAATTGACACAGGCTCTAGACATTAGCTAAATTATCGGATACATATACCCCCAGAACTTGATAACATAAAAGTAAAACTTAACCATTCTTGACTACTCATTACCATGGTCATTCATTCATCATCACAATCACTAAAGCATCACTTCATGTATTTAGGAATCATAGACATGTGATAATATAGGAATATATGCTCTCGGTTCACACTTCGTTCAACAAGGTTTTGCGTCAAGCACTTAGCACTTATTTGGTTCTTGGCATGTATCAGAGAACACATAATTAGGGAAACTTCATGTTATCACATCACAGTTCATCCATCAAACACTTAGCATGTATCAAAGGTTTAGCATGTATCAAAGAGCACCTAATTGGGGGATTTCATACTATCTTTTCACCATTTATTCACTAAGGCTTTCCAACAACCACTTGGCATACGTGAGCTTGCACACAATTGGGGTTTCCTAGTCAACATGCCATAATGGCTCTGTTTCCTTCACATAAGCATTTCATCAAATATATATAGGGAGCATGCCTTGCTTATTCAATAATTTCTTCACTCAATTGGCATGAACACATCATCTAACAAGCAACGTGAAGAGGGTTTACCATGGACATCACATGAATATCACACACTAGGGTCAAAGCTTGATAAACTTGTAAACAAACACGAGTCACGTTTCAATCATAGCATGAACATCAATTTCAACTCACATGAATCCTGAAAATTCATAAACAAAAAAAAAAATCTTTGAACTTCATAAAAGGGTTCTAGAGTTTCTTGGAAAAGAGGGACCCATAAATCAAAATCTACATACGACTATATTCCCCAGCATGACATGTCTACTCTCATTATCGGCATAACTGTCCATTATTTCCATCGCGACCTAAGGAAGAGGTTGCTGAAAAGTTAGAACATGTGGACCTGAAGCACGAAGGGATATTATACTTAACTTGGCACTCAACTGAGGCTTGAGGCCTTTAACATCATGAGCTTATCAAAGAAGTCTAACCTAAGGACATGTATGAGATAAATCTGGACTTCGTGAATTACTAAAAGCATTGCTCGAGTACTTAAGTCATGAGTTGCATGACCTAAATTTGGAGTTCAAAACTCATGGGATGTGGTCCTGACTGCCAAATGCACCAGAGCTCCCCATTTTATGAACTAGGAGAGTACATAACTCTGTATCATATGCATGAACATAAATTAGGATCATGGATCAGAAATGAAAAACATAAGCAGGTATTGGGACATCTTAAAGTACTGAAATGAGATTGGGTCAAGCATCAATCTTTCTCAAAGCTATTCTACCGCTCACTGGTACGTCTACTAAAACCTTAAGGTCTGACCCTATCACCGACTCTATTATCTCCCCCTTAGACTTAAGCCATCACTCCAAGGTGGTCAATATCCATATAAACTCTGGTCTAACTATCGTCACCTTGCTCTAGAGTCGGGGATATAACAATCCACATAAACAAAAGAACTTGGCTCAAATGACTATACTTCAAATCGTAAGATATCAAAATAACAACCATAATAACAACAACAGACCCAATATATTCCCACATAAGTGGAGTCTGGGGAGGGTAGATTGTACACAGTCCATACCACTACCTTTAAAGAAGTAGAGAGGCAGTTTCTGATAGATCTCCGGCTCAAGATAGAAAGGTAGTATATAAAGGCTTCAAAAACATAGGACACCATAAAACAACATAGGTACGACATCCACAACGAATTGCACATTATCAAATCGAGGACATCAAAGCCCACCTAATTACCGACTATGACTCATCCACACCTTTAGCCCTCTATCCTAATGCTTTTTCTCCAAATCTTCCTATCCAGGGTCATGTCCTTAGTCAGTTGCAATTGCCCCATGTCACGCTCTATCACATCACTTCCCAAAGTGTAATGCCAACTTATAAAACTACCTCCTGAGATACACATCATCCGTCTATAGCCCTAATAGTCATCATTTACTACTTAATGCTTAGAACGGGCACCTCCAAATGTCTAATAGACTACACCACTCCTACCATAGCCTATCACTACATCGCCTATATCTTATGTTTCTAAACCATAAAAATTAAATCACGGGCAACACCTTCATTCTTAACTCCTTAACTTAGCTATCATGGACATCATTCACTATCTCCCTAGTCCCACCTAGCAACTCAGCACCACTACTAACCAAATAACATGCAATAATCCTTGAGGAGCAATGCAACCTTAAGGAACCTTGGGCGCACTTCTACATCATACATACAACATCGAACTTGATTACAAACCAAACAAACTTAGGCCCTTGCACACACTTTTCAAGCCTATTAGATCACTTCCCTATAAACTAGTACCATCAAATAAGAAGTCTTCTCCTTCACTTTCATTACCACCAATCATTCAAACTTAGTGTTTAGTGATAATCTCACTAGGACGTTATGAAATAAAACATCAACAATACTCAAAAACCGCATGCCCACTCAAACTTCATAACCAATAATAATCAATCGCAAACACATGGCCGCTCTTATTTCCAATTCATCATCACATCCTTCTTTTACATATCATTACTATCCACCTATTTATACATCCCTAACTTAGTTCATAGCCTTATCAATTTTGACCAAACCCCATCTTACAATTCTCAAGGACGCCCAAATTAACAACACCCATCCACTAAGTACTTTCATCAATAACTCATACTTTCCAATGCAACAATCATTATCAATAACTCTTTTTGTACTTCAAGCAACAATATTTCCCAAACAAGCAAGGACATAGCACTTTATTCCTATCCTAAACATGAAACAAAATTCATCTATACATATAAACATATAAATTCAACAATTAGTCCTTACCACTTTTCTTGTCACCACCACTCTAAACCCCTTAGTTTCCACTAACAAAAGAACAACAAGACGCACAAGAAGTTGCTAGTGGATTGAAATAGGCCTCACAAGGCTCCACTAGACTTTGATTTTATGTTTTGAACAAGAAAATAACAACAACAACAACAACAACAAACCCAGTGTATTCCCACCTAGTGGGGTCTGGGGAGGGTAAGATGTACGCAGTCCATACCTCTACCTCTAAAGAAGTAGAAAGGCTGTTTCCGATAGACCCCCGGCTCAAGTCACGAGATACCACACAAACTCATAGTACAGAACTAGATTACATAACATAAATACGGCACCCATAAGTATTAGAAAACAGAGAAAAGCACACAGATTCGTAATAAAACATGGAACACGGAATCATAACAAGAATAAAACCCCCACCAAGTAATTCCCTACA
>NW_025821821.1:0-1991 GCF_002878395.1 Capsicum annuum
TCTTGTGATGAAAAATTCCATGTATATTAAGAGATATTCACATTTGAGGTTGACCCTTGTAGAATCAAATGTCAAACTTTAGATGAATCAATTGGTCTTAGCTCAACCTTGTTCTATGTCATTGCTATAAATATTTTCCACCTCTAAACTACTCCATAGACTAGGATAATGATCATACAACTTGTATTCATGTGAGAAACACTTAGATTAGAGCTTAGATGCACAGAAATGACGGTTAAAATTCTAGCACAAAAATACGGGGTATTACACAAACGATCCGTACCTATGATTTGTATCCCTGGTAGAATGAATTACTAGGAGGATTAAACACTGCCCACTATACGAGTCATATATATGACTCATACCAAGCCCTACAACTCGTACACCTAAGTCTTAACCATTTTAGCTATCAAAACCACTCCACCAACTAACACTAGTCAGCATACGACTGGAACATATCACTCATACCCCAGTATATGGCTCGTACCCTTGAGTTGTATTGGGTCCGGAGAATGGTTTTTAAGGATATGTTTATAAGGCCAAAAACCCAAGATGTAACAATAAGAGTGTAAGTCCATAAATCTATTACCCGAGGGTAAACTTTGGGACTAAATCATTATAAAAGTGTAGAAAGGGTTGTCGTCTCTCTCAACTGAAGTAAATAGTAAGTTATAAAATCATTGACTAGAATTTATCTCCATCAAATCTTTAAAACATCATTTCTTATCTCAAAGGATTATAAATCATTCATTAAGATGGTATGATTTCCATTATGAAAAAATCCATTTTGAAGGTGGAGAGTGGGAATAAATCCCTTTTGAGGAGAAACAATTGTAAAACCATATTTTTAGTTGGAACTATACTATTTACTATTTTAATGAGCATGAATGTACAAAATCTATGCATGTCATCACTAGTATCACAATACTTCGATCATACGCATCAAATTGTCTATAAACTATAACCACATCTATTACAAGGATATCACATCTCAGAATACAATCAATATCAAAATCATGGCCTTGGGTACAATAATATATATATATATGTATATATATATATATATCCGACATAATGATATTACCATAATTCGTGAAAAATCATCACAATCTATTGAGTATCACAGTAAACATTATACTAAAGGTTCATTAGCATCAACTATACCTAATCTGCTATCAACCTAGGTTAATAGGATCCTAGAAGTATAATATGTATTTAACCTTTAGGATCACTTACGATTCTAGCCACCAAACTCTTAAATTAAGCTAAGTTATAGTGTTCTATTCACAATCACATCTTAACAATCGATATATAACATATATATTATACTTTCTAATGAAGGAAAGTAGATAGAATCCTACCTCGATGTCAAACTATCATCCTTGAATCACCCAAAAATCATCTGCCTTTGCTCTACGATCATAAAATTTCGTCATGCTATCAAAATAGTAATCTACATGTCGTTTGGAATAAAATAAAACCCAATTTGCTATATTCAAGATGGGCCTAAAAAGAACCCTAAATATTGGTTCAAAAAGAAAAGGTGAAACACAGTAATTTAATTTATGTAATACATTCCCCATACTCAAAGGAGTCTACAGTTGAAAACATATGCCAAAATTATGTTCAAATCAAAGAAATACCAGTTTCAAGCTTTACTAACAAAACCCCCACAAACCTATTTTAAAATCAAGAATTTGAAGTATTTTTGAAGATAAAATCAAGGAGAAAATGATAATTATAAGATTAGAAAACTTATCCATGGAATAAATATCAAAAACATCCTTGGAATCGCCAAATTCGAGCTCCCAAGCCCCCAAAATGGTCTAAATGGGCTTTTAATTCTCAACATGGGTGGAAATAATAAAAAAAAAATCTATGAAAATAGGGAAAATAGAGTTCTAAATTGGTAGAAAATTATTATACTATAATAACATATAAAAGTCATTAAAATTGAAGCTTTGTAGCTTCCAAAATGTCAAAAATACGAA
>NW_025821822.1:0-3266 GCF_002878395.1 Capsicum annuum
CTAATCCCAAACTCTTAAGCACTTGGACCTTTTCTTTCCAAAGGACAATTGTCACATAACCATAACCATGATATGTTCCTTTCTGATTCTGTTGTTTTTTTAATATCATAAAGATCAAAAAAAGTTATGTCCCGTTGTAGGTAAGAATTTAATTATCACTCTTCCGTTTTAAAAAAATATTCATTTTGACGTGACATGATTTTTTTTTTTAAAATAGATTTTATGATTTTAAATTAAAGTTACATTAAATATATCAAAATATATTTTAATCTTTTCTTAGATATATCACATAAAAAATTAAAATGAAAATATTATAATATATTTTTTTAAAAGGGCTAAAAAGAATTACTTTTACTTTCTAAACGGTGCGAGTACTAGTACATTTTTTGGTTGAAAGTGGAGCTAAGACTTCTAGTACTTAATAACCTCTCAGGTTGTTTGGTTTGAAAATAAGTTATACTGAGATTAGTTATATTGAGATAAGTTATGATAGAATAAGTTATATTGAGATTAGTTATTCTGAAATTATTTTTATTGAGTGTTTGATTTGTTGTATTTAAAGTAATATGCATGGTATAATTTCTATGAATAAATTGATTGATTACCAAAATACCCTCCATCTTATTTAACTTTATAATATATATATATATATATATATATATATATATATATATATATATATATATATTTCTTTTTAAGCTTTAAATATTCATTCTTAATTTTTTTAATTATTTTTTAGAGAAATTAAAATATATAAATAAACATAATTTATATATTTTACAATCATTTTAAACAGTAAACGTCTTTATAGTTCTTAAAATATTTAATTACGAAAATAGCTTAAATTATGCATTCAAATTATAGTACAAATAATAAATTATAATAAATTTAATTATGTTAGCCTGAGAAATAAAATAAATTATGCAATCAAATTATAGTTGCTTCACAGAAATGTTTTTAGTAAGAATAATTTGCAGTACTATTTCCTATATGAAAAGCATATTACGTCTAAGAATCAGATGAATGGGAAAATCTACGAAGTTTCTCTTTCTGCCAATGACACATATCAGGGAAGTGTAGTAGCTTTTATTTCAAATAACACACATATATGTTTATGGAAGTGAAAAATCAAAGGATTTGAGGGTAACATTGTCATTTTACGGTTTTATCCCATGTATAAATAATGATGGGATTGTTATCCCACCAATTGAGGGGTCGTTTGGTTTGGAAATGGTTATCCCGGGATAACTACTTATTCCGGGATAAAATAAAAGAACACATAATTCTCTTGTTTGGTTGGAGGGATTAAATAATGGTGGGATAAGATTAAATAATGGTGGGATAACTTATCCCACCATTTTCCCCTTAGTCCCAGGATAATTTATCCCATATACATGGTAGAATAAGTTATCCCGAGTTATCGGGGATAACTAATCCCGAGTTATCCGGTATTAGTTATCCCGGGATAACCATTTCCAAACCAAACGGTCCCTGGATAACTTATAATTAATCCCGGGATAAGTTATCCCAAATATTTACAACCAAACAAGTAATAAAAAGTTTTATCCAGGATTATTTTTTTATCCGGGGATTATTCGCAAACCAAACGGCCCCTCAATACTCAAATGTTACGTCCATAATCAATATCGGACCACCATTATTTTTTGTGTGTGTGTTGGCGGGGTGCGGGGAGGGAGGTATGCATTGGTCTACACGTGTAATAAAATAATTTCTCAATTGAATATTTTTTTGACGAAAGTTACGTGATTTTGCTGTAAAAATCCTTTAACTGATGACTTTCTATGAACCATGAAATGTAAGATAGTTCTCCAGCAGCGGACACATAGAGTGCGTTTGGTACAAAAGAATATGTATATTTCTCGAAACTGTTTTATCTTAAAAATAATAAGTGAAATTTCTAACATATTTTTATTCATATAATCTAGGAAACACTATAAAGGTAGGATGAAGTTGGCGAGTGGGCGTTTGGGGTTGGGATGAGGTTGGCAAGTGGGCTTTTGGAGGTGGGAATGGTCAAGGGATGGGGGTTGGGAGATGACGAAGAGAATGAGCTTGAAAGACCATTTACGAAATTTGTGTTCCCTTCTCCCACTAGAAAAGTCATTTTTCTCATTTTCAAAGAACTTATTTTCTTGGAGAAAATGTTTTGATCAATCAAAAATGAGAAAATTGAAAAACATTTTCGAACATGCCATAATGACAATTGACAACCACAGCAAATGCAGGCAGACAAAGTTATATTGCATTGCATACCTAATAAGTGGTGAAGTCGTGGAAACTCTGTTTTAGAAAGAAAGCATCTGCAATAGCGGTCGTCAAGAAATTTCTGTGCAAGAACTGAGCAATATGAAGAAGAGAAATCTGTGCATAATTCATGGAGACTAACAGACTTTAAAACGATCCCAGGGATTTCTAGATATATAGACTTGGCCAACTAAATGATTAAAAAACTATGAATCACTAATACAAGAAATCTGTATAGACTTGACCAACTAAATGATTAAAAAATATGAATCACTAATGCAAGAAACCTATATAGACTTGGCCATTGCCCAATTACAACAACAACAAAAGTGAGGTCCGGGGAGGGTAAAATGTACGCAGTTCATACCGCTACCTCCGAATAAGTAGAGAGGCTGTTTCCGATAGACCCCCGGCTAGACCTGGCCAATTGAATGATTAAAGACTAGTAGAACGACTAAATGTAAGGGTGAAGCGCCTAAATCGCTATCTGATCTTATCGGAGGGTATCGATTTTTACTTTTATAATCGCTACAAATATTTAACTGCCCGCAATAAGGATAAGTTTACTATTATACTCAGATGAGAAATATCATGAAATGTGTGATACCCTAGGGGACCTTTTCTCGAAAAAAAATATTTAAATTCTTGCAACTACGAAAACCATAACACAAACATCCTTTTTGCATTCATTCTTTCTAAGAAAATTGTCATTCTCCACCAGAAGGTAACCGGTAAAGTGCTGTCATGTGACCAAGAGGTCATGAATTCAAACCAATGAAAAGCAATAAGATTGTGTAAAATAGACCCTTGTGATCCGGCCCTTCCCTGACCCCGCTCGTAGCAGGTGCATGCACCGAGCTGCCCTTTTCAATTATCATTCTCAACAAATCAGTTTCAATAGGGAGGTTGCCAAAACTCCCAAGTCCTAGAGAGAGAGTAGGTCAAAGTCCATGGTCAATTTTCTTTTGCCGGAAGTAACGAAATTCCTCAGATGAATCAGC
>NW_025821823.1:0-1946 GCF_002878395.1 Capsicum annuum
GCCGTAAAAGATTGAGAAGAGACTTCCCAAGTGATTAGTGTTTTAATATTGTTGAATTTTCTTTAAAATCACTTTCTATAGTGTAGATAATTTAATTAGCTTTCCAACGATACCAATTTCATCAAAATCCGACATCGGGGTGAGAAGTTATGGTCGTTTTACTGAGAGTTGTCGGAGACATGAAAAATAGGATGAACGGCTGACAACTCCGCAGGAAACTCAATCTCATAGGTTACTTTCCCAACACGACTCAAAACTATATATGTGCCAACATAACAGGGACTATGCTTTCCCTTTTTACCAAACCTCTTCACCCCTTTCATGGGTGAAATTTTCAAGTACACCAAATCACCTACTTAAAACTCAAGATCTCCTCTCCTCACATCGGCATATGATTCTTGACGACTCTGAGCTATTTTTAACCTCTCTCTAATAAACTTAACTTTCTCCATAGCTTTAAATACTACATCAGGCCTAATTACGGTAGCTTCACCCACTTCAAACCAACCTATGGGTGATCTATATCTTCTACCATACATAGCCTCAATGGTGTCTTCCCGATGCTAGCATAGTAACTATTGTTATAGGCGAACTCTATCAATGACAAATGCTCATCCCAACTTTCTTTGAAATAAAGAGCACACACCCTCAACATGTCTTCTAGGGTCTGAATGGTCCTCTCAGCCTGACCATCTGTCTACGGATGAAAAGCGAAACTCAAAAGAACTTGGGTATCAAGACCCTAGTGAAATGCCCTCTAAAATTGAGAAGTAAATTGAGTACCCCTATCTAAAATAATAGACGAGGGAACTTCGTGCAGCCAGACTAACTCCCGAATATACAATCTAGCATAATCCTCAGTTGTATAAGATGTATACATGGGCATGAAGTGCACGGACTTAGTCAGCCTATTTACAACAACCCAAATAGAATCATGATGAAGACGAGAAAAGGGGTAACCCGATCACGAAGTCCATATTCACCACCTCCCACTTCCAAGTGGGTATACCAAACTCTTGCATCACACCACCAGTTATTTGGTGCTCTACCTTAAACTATTGGCACGTTGCACACTTTGCTACAAACTCAACTATATCCTTTTTCATACCATTCCACCAATAAATTTCCCGCAAGTCGCGATACATCTTAGTAGTGCCGGGATAAAAAGAATACCGCACGTCATACGCTTCAACCATAATCTTCTGCCTCAGATTATCAACACACAAAACGCACAATATACCCTGCAATCTCAACATGCCATCTCCCCCTTAGGAGAAAACCTCTACCTTTTGTTCCTTAACTGCCTCCTTCAGTTTGACCAAACTAAGATCTCTATCTTGTTTCTCCTTCGCTTCCGAAACTAAAGAGGATTGGAAAGGACTTTGCACCAAAGTACTTCTCTCAGCTGAATCAAGCAACCTAACACCCAATCTATCCAGACAATGCACATCATGACCTAACTCTTTATTACCTTCCTCTACATGAGCAACACTACCCATAGACAATTTGCTAAGGGCATCCGCCACTACATTGGCCTTGCTCGGGTGATACAACACACTCATATCATAGTCTTTTAATAACTCTAATCACCTCTTCTGCCTAAGATTCAAATCCCTCTGAGTAAACACATACTGCAGGCTCTTATGATTAGTAAACACATCAACATGAATACCATAAAGATAGTGTCTCCAGATTTTCAAAGAAAAGACTATAGCAGCTAACTCAAGATCATGGTTTCATGCGGCTTCAACTGTCTAGAGGTATAGGCTATAACCTTACCTCTTTGAATTTACACACAACCCAAATCAACTCTAGAGGCATCATAATACACCACAAAACCATCTGTACCATCAGGCAATGTCAACACAGGCGCTGAAGTAAGTCGAGTATTCAACTCTTGAAAACTCTTCTCACAAGAATCTGACCACAGAAACTTAACTTTTTTT
>NW_025821824.1:0-1240 GCF_002878395.1 Capsicum annuum
CCAGCCGGTCCAGTATGATCTAAATGATGATGATGATGGCATGGATAGATAGGAGCAACGGGTGCAATTATCCCTCTACCATTAGAAATTGGAGCCAAGTTCAACATTACGAGTGCTATGATCCAACTTCTCAATTTGAAGGGGTTAATTGGTGGCCTTTCTGGGGACTATCCAAAACAGTATCTGGTGAATTTTCTCACAATTTACAAATATTTTGATAATCTAGGAGTGGGCCAGAATGCTATCCGGTCGAGGTTGTTCCCATTTTCTTTTTTTGGGGAGGCAACATTGTGGCTGAATGAGCTTACGTATGATTCCATCACCTATTGGAGGCTATTGAAAGAAGCATTCCTAGAATAGTTTTTTCCACCCTCCAAGAGGGTACAGTTAAGGGACAAAATCAACAATTTTAGACAACTCCCTATTGAAGGTTTGCATGATACTTGGGATACATTCAAGAAGAAGCTAACACAGTGTCTAAATTACAATATGACAGACCTAAACTTGATGGAGACTTTATACAAGGCCCTCAACTCTGTAATAAAGTTGATTGTAGATAATGCTGTTGGTGGTTCTTTTGTTGATCTATATTTTCAAGATGCTTCAGATATGCTAAATAGGATAACCAAACAGAGTTGGTCTTGGCATACCAAAGAGTCTGTGGTACCCATCTCCACTATTTCTACTGGTATGTCTGCTTAAAAATGCAGGAGAGATAAGGAGCGGGATTAAGACATGGACCATCTAAAGACTTAAATGGACATGCTCACCAAGCACTTATTATTAGGGAAAACTAAGAAAGTAAAAGTTGTAACATCTCAAGACCGAGTCTGCTAAAAAATGCAGGAGAGATAAGGAGCGGGATCAAGACATGGCCCATCTAAAGACTTAAATGGACATTCTCACCAAGTACTTATTGTCAGGGAAGACTGAGAAAGTAAAAGTTATAACATCTCAAGACCGAGTGGATGTGGAGCCTAAAGAAGAGGTGAATTATGTTAATAATCAGGGGGGTTTCTGAGGCAATATCCAAGGGAATCAAGGTTGGAGCATTTATTAGAAGCCCAGTTACAAATACAGAGAGCAAGGAAACTGGAGAAGTAATATTAACAATAGTGGTTTATGTGTTCCTCCTAGAAATTGGGAAGCTGCTGCAACTAGATCTGGAAAGATATTTATAGAGGACATAATGGAGAAATTATTGAAGGGAGTTGAGGCCACCAACACTGGTGTAACAACC
>NW_025821825.1:0-2510 GCF_002878395.1 Capsicum annuum
ATAGGCCATAACCTTACTATGTTGCATCAAGACACAACCTAGTCCCATGCATGATCCATTATAGTAAATAACAAACCCACCAGTACCCTTGAACAGGGTCAAAATTAGAGCAAAAGTCAACTTATCCTTCATCTTCTCAAAGCTACCCTCATAAGCATCGAATAATAAAAACTTCACCTTTTTCTGTGTCAACTTAGTCAACAGAGCAACAATAGATAATAAACTTTCCACAAATTTCCTGTAGTACCCAGCTAATCCCAAGAAGCTCCAAATGTCAATTGGAGTCGTGGGTCTAGGCCACTTATTTACCTCCTCAACTTTATGTGGATCCACCATAATCTACTCACTAGACACAACATGACCTAGAAAGGTCACAAGATTCAACCAAAATCCACCTTTCAAAACTTAGCATATAATTACTAATCCTTAAGAGTCTGCAACACTATACGGAGGTGATTGGCATATTCCTTCTCACTCTTAGAATATACCAAGATGTCATTAATAAAAACAATGATGAATAAATCCAAGAACTTCTGAATACCCAGTTTATCAAATCCATAAATGCAACTGGAGCATTAGTCAACCCAAACAACATCACCAAAAACTCATAATGGCTATATCAGGTTTCAAAGGAAGTCTTAGGGATATTCACCTCCCTAATCTTCAACTGATGATAAACCAATTGAAGATCAATCTTAGAGAAAAACCTAACACCTGGAAGATGGTTAAAGAGATTATCTATCCTTGGAAGAGGATACTTATTCTTCACCGTCACCTTATTCAGTTACTGATAATCTATACACATCTGAAGGGAACCATCCTTTTTATGTATGGTGAAAATAAGGGCACCCCATGGAAAAACACTAGGACAAATAAAACCCTTATCAATAAGATTCTTTAAACACTTTTTAAGTTCTTTCAACTCAAATGAAGCCATTTTGTATGGAGGGATAGAGACAGGATGAGTATCCGGTAGTAGATCAATCCTAAGGTCTATTTCCCTATTGAGATGAATACCAAGAATATCATTGGGAAATATTTTAGGAAATTCATTTACAACAAGGATAGATTATAGAGAGGGAGCCTCAGAACTAGAATCTCTAACCCGAACTAGATAGTATAGACTCCTTTTAGAAATTAACTTTTGGGCTCTAAGATAAGAAATAAACCTTACCTTATGTACTAGGGAAATCCATTCCCACTCAACTACTAGTTATTCAAAAATTAGAAATTGATACTTTGTGTCCGACAATCTAGAGAATCATAGCACGAATGAAGTGAATCTATTGCTAAGATCACATCAAAATCTATCATATCCAATTCTATCAGATTTACCAATGTCTCTCTATTACCAATAGATACAACACAATACCTATAGACCTTCTACCCATAATAGATTCACCCACTATGGTAGACACAGAAAAAGGATAAAAAATTCACTCGGGGTAAAAACCAAAATGAACAACCACATATTAGATCACATAAGAAAGAGTAGAGCTTGAATAAAACAAAAAATAGACATCATGAGATAAAAGCTATAATAAACCAGTAACAACATCAGGAGATACCTTAGATTCCAGATAGGTAGAAAGATCATAGAGACGATTTCGATCAGTACCGGTACTAGAAGTAACACCCTTTCGCACAGGAGTTAAAGAAGTAGAAATTAGAACATTATTAGCTCTAGTAGCAATATTTCCTGAAGGATAGCTACTCTGAATATGACCAGGATGTCCATATCTAAAATATTTATTTCTCCTCTCATTACAAAAACCACTATGTAAATGCCCTACAAAATCTACAAGGAGGATATAATGGAGATAACTGGGCTCCACTAGCCTGTGATTTGGCATCCTAGGTCTTAAACCCACTGTCAGTCTTAAAGCGACAATCACCAAATGGCTTAGGATATAGAGAACTATCCATAGAATGTGAACTCGAGTTTCCCAAGTCCTCTTTATGCTCTACTGCCTACGATCTCTACCACTGTTCCATTGGCATCCACCCTGCTATAAGTATCTAAACTTTTGTAATGCCTCAAGAGTAAATCCTAGGCATAACACGGTGCTTACAGTCCCGAGGGACCACAAACTAACCCATGTGTTGCTATCTGCTGTGAGAACTGAATAATATAATAACATATGCATAAGAACAACTGATAAGCCATAAGGTTTTAGCAACTTAAAATAATACTAAATCATGAATCCAGTGAACAACTATTTGAAACTAATAAATTAAAGATGAACTATCTGAAGTGTTCAAAATCCTCTAAACTGACTAAATATGAGTTGATGGGATAGGCCCCAACTTACTCCAACTAACTACTGAACTGAAAGCATGAAATAAAATAGTTTGTCCTTAAAGTATGAGGACTCACTACTGCTACAGCTGATAGTCTGGGAAGTTTATGCACAATCCGAGAATTGGGCATCTGAACCTATGATATGATACATCATAGCGCAAGAAAAGAGTATGTGATCAGTACTTTGAATGTACTGGTAAGCTAAATG
>NW_025821826.1:0-1019 GCF_002878395.1 Capsicum annuum
AATTAATATTAAATATTGAGTGAGTGATAGTGTGGTAAAATAGTACTACGACTCATATTAATTATTCTCTTCTTTTGATAATTATTATTATAAATAAAATATTATTATAATTCTTTTTCTTTAACATAAACATAGTTATATCAAGAACCACCCTCTCAACAATTCTAAATCATGTACAATAACTATGACATTTCGAAAGTATCTTTCAAACCATAAAACATGCATTTCAAACTCTTTTCTAATAAAACCATACGCTTTAATTCAACACAAGAGAGGGTACATAGTTTACGGTCTCAAACGATCTTAAATATCAAATTTCATACATATACATATACATATACATGTAAATAAATTTAGGGGATAGGACCACAAGGTCAAAGCAATAATAATATTGAAGCATTTGAAATACGTAATTTAAAGCATAGATTCCAAAACCCCTTTGAAATTCATGCATAAAACTCTAAAAATCATTCTCTAATGTTTTCAAGTCCATGTAGTTTTTAGGATGAACTCCACGTACCTCTATTTCAGAAAATAATGGATGATTCTTGAAGCTTACGGTTTGGGGATTCCAAATCTCCAATTAGTTTCGAAAACCCACGGTTAAATCTCGAGTTACTTGGGTTTTTAGTTTGAAACCCTTATGAATGTTCTTGGAGTAATTTGATGAAGATGGGTGTATTTTGGTGTATTTGGGATTAAATCCCGTGTTTAAGATGATTGGGGAACGGGAAATACCCATTTTGCCCCTAAAAGACGAAACTGGAAGTGCAGATTTTGGCCCAAGGCTATACCTTGGGCGGCGCTCTGCTTGGACCCCCGGTCTAACCTGGGCGGTGCCTTGCTTACACCCCGGTCTAGACTGGGCGGCGCCCTACTTAGACCGGTGGTCTAAGCGAGGCTGCGCGGGGTTATAGCCTTTTGCTACTGGTTTGAAGGTTCAAACACCACCTTACGCTATTCGAAAAATTCCGAAACTTGTCCGAGATGTACTATGAGCTTTCCCGATCGTAACGCAA
>NW_025821827.1:0-1421 GCF_002878395.1 Capsicum annuum
GTCAGTTATAGGATCTCCCAGTGTGTGTGTGTTTCCATGTGTCTATGGTAAAGTGATTTGAAAGTGGAATTGTGAAAGTTATTCTTTCGAAAGATTTAAATGATAATTACATTATGAGAATTGATATTCTTGATGAACTGAAAGTGATTGACAAATTATATGATGACTCACATGTGTTACTGTACTTATTTTATCCTCTCATGATTATGATTATTTTCTTTGGGCTATGTGAGTCTTTCATACATCCTGTATATTTCTTATAATTATTTATGATGATGATGTTTATACAACTGCATACACCCCCATATACTCGGTTTGTTTCCATGGTATTGACCCACATCTTCAAATGTGGGCTGCATTTTCTCGGAATGTAGGTTCAGGTGCTCAGTTCCAGGTTCGACAGTGATTCTTCGAGCACGTTGTTCTACATCCTCTGTTGTGGTGAGTCCTCATATTCTGAGGACGTTATGTCTGATATTGGTTTCACAGAATCATTTAAATTTGATAACTGAGTATGAGTCAGTTGGGGCATGTCTCAACGGCTCCCTGGTTTTATTGATTTTCTTAGAGGCTTGTCAGGCTAGTATAGATGTTGGGAGTTGACTAATAAGTCATTTTTTCTTATCTTTCTGAAATTCTTTTATTCTTGGATGATGATTACTCTATTGATATTTGAGGATTATTTATGGAAACCCCATTGATTTTTGTTGAACTAAATAAAAATGGCTCAAAGGGTTAGCTTGGGGATACTCGTAACCTCAAGCACCGTGTGATGCTCTAGGACTCATTTTTCGGGGCATTACATAGTGCTATAGCATTGTCCTTACGAAAGTTATCCAAATTTCTCCCTTGCCTTAATTTTATGGGTCATGCCTTATTGTCGAGGTGATACAAGATCAAAAGTTTAGGTTTCCTAATGATGTGGTCCTTTTTGATTGAGTTATCCATGAAGTAATGGGATAGCACAAGGACTTGAGATGAGTCAATTAGTGCTTCAAAGTTATATATTCAAGTGTATACCTCTATATTAATGTAATCATTCTTTTCAACCCAAAGTACGAAGTGTATTCAATTCCTTTCAAAATTCTTGTTGTAGATGTCATGCTTAAGGGTAGAAATAAGTGACAGAATGTCAAAACAATATTTCCACCTGAGTAGTAGCATATGTTAATGAGTCATGGCCTATTGGTCATAAGATGGTGCTGAAGTTAGTGATATGAAGTCACAAGTCTAGAAGTAAAAATGAGGGCGACTTTTATATAAACAAGTAGTTTTAGTTGTATAACCCTTGACTGAGGGTAGATTAGTCAATAAGTTATGGGTAGAGACTCATTGGTGTTTATGAAATTTGAAGGTAGTAGGGATGTATGTATCGGAAATTAAAATATGATGTCAGAAAGTAGAATATGTTGATAAGATTG
>NW_025821828.1:0-2270 GCF_002878395.1 Capsicum annuum
TGCAACTTTTAATTTAGATTTGCCTTTGTTCAAATTTTATTTATAGGTTGGTTGAGACTATTCTGTGTTTTCCTATTCGGTCTTCTAGATGTAGATTAGATTATAGTTGATAAATGTTTGGATGATAACCGATGGGCCCTGTATTGGTTATTTTAGTTTTGACCTCGAGTTTTGTTTTTCTTTTAGAAATTTAGATGATTTACTCAGTGGGAGTAATATACTCAAGTTAGATTTAGTATGGCTTTATTTTCAGTAAATGAGGCATCCTGTAGTGGAATATTCAGTGATGAGTAGTTATACCTTAGATTTTGAGATCTTAATTTAAATTTCATCTGGACTAGTTACCTCATTGGCATAGATTGGATTTTGCAATTATCTCTATTTGTGCGCACAGATGCCATATGAACTCTCAATGGGTTAGATTTAGTTCTTTGAGTTCTCTATGATGAGACTGCGAGGGCGAGACTTAAGTAATTTTTCTCTTGGCTTAGAGTAGATAACATGTGCAAAATGGTGAATGGAGTGTATATTTGGATTTGGATTAGCTGGCATAATTTATGACTTAGGTTGACTTTAGCTCGGATGAGCCTTTTTTGATTTATGAGGATATAGGAATGGTACTAGTGTGTTATGGTTTAGATGTGTTTGCAGATATAGGGATGGTATCAACATGTTGTGGTTTAGATATGTGTGTATCAGTCTCTTTGGTTCAGTTGGAGGTCAGTTAGTGGTTAAGTTGAGTTTTTGCTTTTTGAAAGTAGAATGAGAATGCTGGTAAAAAAGGAATACATATGGAAAAATCCCTTAGAAACATTTTATCTCCACTGAGGTAATCTGGGAAGTCATGTTTGAGCAGGCAGGCTCAGTATCTCATCCCTTCAATCTATTGAAAATCTTTTTATCCATTGACTTTTGGAGATAAAAGTCCTTTTAGAGTGGATAATGTAATGACCCTTCAGGTCATTTTCATATTTATTCTTAATTTCACTCTTGGATCATCTCCACAGCTTCCCCAAGTCAAATATAAGTAGCTGGGACCAACGGTTTTGTAAGCAGGCAATTCATTTGATTTTTAGAACCAATTCCCTATTTAGAAGTCTTTGTTGGTTCCAAATGGCCATCAAGCAAAAACCTTAGTAAAATGATCTCAAATGCAAAATTTGACTGCTCCAACAGATTTGGAATATCAATTTTAGGCTAGGTATATCTTTGGTTTGAGTCCCAATGCACCCAAGCTCATTTTAACCGATTGATCAAAAAGTTAAAAATTTGAAAGTTTAGGTGTGGGACTTATATTTGGTCGAAACAACCTTGGATTGAAAATATGACTTTGCCTATGTATTCAAAATGTTGAATTTAGTGTGGCTACATATCTCATTTGTGAAAATTGCCTTTTAAATGCATCCTAAGTCATTGGCCAAAAATTGAAATCAAATATAAATTTTAAGCTATCATTTATTGCAGAAAAGTATCGCGATCACTGTGGGTTTATAGCAATCATGATGCTGCAATTGTGGCACGCAAGGGTTCGTAATCTGCGTAGCTCAGGACCTGGGAAGGGCTCTTTAAATACTCATTTTGGATGAGAATTGTCCATCTTATTTCTCCTTTGATACCTAGGAATCCTAATATGGTGTGCTAATCACAAATTGGTCATAGTGGGTGACTTGTGAGCTTGATTATCATATTTTATTGTGATTATCTTTAGACAAGGTAAGAATTCTTTGAATTCATGCTTGAATTTCCTAGTTTGGTCCCAAAACCCCAATTTAGATTAGGTCTTAATTTTAGCCCAAAGTATGCTTGATATTCACCTATTTCTTTAGGGTTATGATTCCTTGTTAATGTGTGAAAATTGGGTTGGCCACGGAAACTCATTTTCCGTATGTGAGACCCACTTAGGGTTTTGGTACCATTTTTAGACTCAAAGCACAATAATGCAATATGGGTTTCGTTAGACTCATATTGCCGAGTAATTATGGTTTTGTAGTGTATTGAAATTTTGGGGATTTTGAAGTAAAGACGAACCTATGGTGCATGATGTAAGGTTTTGCAGTTCGGCTTTAAGGTAGGCTTCGGTCTATTCTTCTTCATAGATGATGTATGATATACATTGTGTGTGAATGTGAATTTTATGATTGATTATGGATAGAATGTCTTATCTTTGATTATTGATATTTCTGGATTAGATAAGGGTTTTGGACCGTTAGATGGTATGTTTATATACCCTTTTGGAATCCTATTGCCTTCTCCCTAGTTTAGGATAAATT
>NW_025821829.1:0-1409 GCF_002878395.1 Capsicum annuum
TGATCAAGTGTTTTTGATAAATAATGGGTTTGAATCCCAAAGACAATTAAATGAATAGTCAATCGATGATGATTATGATATGTGTTGTATCCTTATTGTATTCTTTGTTCTAACTTTTTAAAGGTTAGTTTGATGTGTGATAATGTGTTAACTTGAGTTTATGCTTGCCTTACTCGTCATTCACGGATGAATAATCTAAGTGGGGGGGGGGGGGGGGGGGGTTGAAATACCTAGACTTTGAACCATTGAAAAAAATTCCCTTATTTGGTGTCTCTGGGGTGGGTCGACTAGGGGCTTAGTCGTACCCCTTGGATATGAGATGTATCCTCCTTCCTCTTTTCTTTCATACCCTAGGAAATTTGGTGAAGGTTACTTACTTTCCTAGGTACGAGTGAGCCTCCTCCCAATAGTATCTAAGTGTACGAGTCGTAAATAACCCAATCATATAGAGTGAGGTCTTAACTTGGAGTAGGCTATTTTTGGTATGGGTGAAGTGTATGAATGAGGTAATGATTCGTACCCTTTGGATATGACTCAATAGTGGGTAGTCATACCCTAACCAGTATGGATGACCTAGGAGAATACTAGGGTACGAGTTAGGGTACCATTTATACCATATGGTATGACTCCTTAAGTGAGTCATACCCAAGGATGAGCTCATTTTCCAGCTTTTAACTAAGGGCCCTATGGTCATTTCGTAACCCCAAAACCCTAATACCCCTCACTATATAAGTGTTTGTAGCCTTATAAGCATCCATTTTGATGGATCAAAAATTCCAAAATACTGTCTCAAGCATATTTTGGAGAATTGGAGGGTAAGGTTTCAAGGGTGTTCATCTTGGGGTAAGAGAAATCAAGTCTTCCTTAGTGAATCATCTTGTTTAAGTCATGTATCTCTCTCCCTTGTTAAATAACTAAAAAAACTGTGTATTTCACACTTTGATTAGCAAGCGTACATGGTGATTTTGAAATCAAATGAAAAGGACTTTTGTTGTCAAATGATGAATAATGTTTGCCCTTGATTACACTTGCGATTATATATGATATTGGTGGTGGTTTGCATAGGTGGGTTTTTTTGTATGTGCTTTAACAAATAGGTATTGATTAATCCTAATATTAATAATTTCTACCATGAACTTGGCCTTGATAAAGGTATGAACACAAGGTGTTTGTGAAAATGTCTAAATGAAATATCTAGTCACCTGTTAATGGTGTGTTGAACAATGGTATTGGTCTAGTGAACATAAATGGCATATGATATTGTTATAATAAATGTGAATACTTGGTAAGTGGTTGGTAAAGGCATTATTGGCCATGCTTTGAGTCGCAATGAATATGAATGCTTGGTAAATGGTTGGTAAGAACCTTATTAATCATGTAATGAATTAATTTATAACTTTAGATGGTGC
>NW_025821830.1:0-3094 GCF_002878395.1 Capsicum annuum
AAAACAAGGCTATCAAAGAAATGCCTAAATCATCTCCTAAACCCACATTCTTTATTTTGCTTCACGCATACATTGGGAAAGTTCTAGACATCACATGCAACAAGAAATATACAAAAAATTTCAACTCAACAGGATCATCATAGATTCTCAACCAAACAATAGCATAAATTCAAAATTAAGCTAACAAGTACAAGAGTCACAAACATGAGCCTAAGAGTCTCAAAAGTAGCAATTCATTCAATCAACATGCTTTTACCGATAAACCCACTTGCATCATGTAATCAAAAATAGCACCAACAAGAATATATAACTTATTCCTAACCTAAAAAATTTTAAATCAACCCAAGATTTTGGAATTTCCCCACCCCCCACTTAAAAATCTACTTTGTCCCCAAAGTGAACTTTAAAATTAAGAGATAGAAATACTTTCTAAGGCCTCTAGGCCTAGCTAGTAGCATCTTCACACATAAATGAGGTCCATAAAACCCCATACTCATTCTTTGCCATGCTTCAAGCTCAAGTTCATGGTACTCATACTTCCCATTAACCTGTGACTCAACCAAAAACAAAAACTACATAAAGTAAAAACATAAAAACTGAAAAGAAAACCTACTTACCTTGGGTTTCCTCCTAAGAATCACCTAATTTAGTGTTGCGACATGACCCATATAAACTCAACCATATTCCTTCTCCCTTTTACTCCCTTTTGGGACCCATTTTTCATTCGTTTGAAACCTATTTTACCTTTTAACATGTTAGGAATTGGTGGTTTCATCTTAGGCCGCTCAATCAGGTAGTTCAAAGAGGTCTTTAGTGGCTTAGGTACCCCATACTTATCCCTTTCCAACATATTGATCATGCATAAATTTTTATATAAGGGATTTTCAAAAGAGGCCTTGTAAACATCAAATACCACCTCTTCATCATCTACCCTTATCTTAAGCTTGCCTTCTCTAACATTAATTAAATCCTCTCCAGTCGATAAGAATGGTTGCCCCAATATAATTGGTACCTGTTCGTCTGCCACAAAATCAAGAATAGAAAAAGAAGCAGAAATAACAAATTTACCAACCTTTATAAGGACATCCTCAATGATTCCATTCGAATATGCTATAAATTTGTCTTCTAGCTGCATCACCACTCGTGTCGCTTTGGGCTCTCCCAAGCCCAATTTTCTAAACAACAATAGTGGCATTAGATTTATGCTTACAATAGGGGCATTAGATTTATTCCTGCCCCTAAGCCACTCAATGCATGGACTTCTTTTCCCCTAATTTGTATAGGAATAGCAAACTTTCCTTAATCTTTCAATTTCTTGGGGATTTTTTGTGTCATCACAGTGCTACACTCTTCAGTGAGTATTATAGCTCCCACATCTTGTAATTTCACCTTCTTCGCCACCACATCTCTCAAGTACTTTGCATACTTAGGCATACTTTACAAAACATAAGGTAGATTAATATGCAAATCTTTGAATGTGTCAATAAACTTTTTGAACAATGCATCCTCCTTCACTTTTATGTACTTTTGAGGGAAAGGTAGTGGCAACCTCTTCTTCACTTCTTCTTCAAAAACTTTTTCCTTCAAGTACTCAGACTTTCTTGAATTTTTAGCAACTCTATCGGAAACCTGTTGGGTCACTACCTTAGTATCTACCTTCTTTGTTGCCTTGGGAGGTTCTTTATGAAGCTCTTTACCACTCCTCAAGGTGTTTGTCATGACTTATTTTGGATTTTCTATATCAGCGGGCAAACAACCTTGTGGTTTGGTATTTAATGATTGTTGTATCTGTCTAACCTGCAACTCTAAATTTCTCTGGACCATTTTTTGATTCTATAATTCTACCCTTTGACTGTTAGATACGCAATCAATTGTGTTTGATCAGCTATGAGTTGTTTTATCATCTCTTCCATATTGCTCATTGACTGGTTCGATTGGACCTGTGGCTGTAGGGCATTCCATGACTGATTTGGTGGCTGAGTTTGGTACTTCATTTTGTAGGCATTACCGTAATTTAGCCTTTAAGCATTGGCTACATACATCACAGATTTTGGATTTGAAGCACACATGATAGCCACATAACCACTATTTCCGCATACTTTACACTAACCCGTAGCTTCTTGGATGGCATTGACTCTGCTTGCAGGTTATGTTGCTCCCAACTTTATGCTGCTGAATGTTGTGTTGATCAAATTCTACAATATAAAAACCTTAGCTGATAGGGCTGTGAATTGGTCCACCTCTAACACACTTGTAATTCTTTTCATGGCACTTTAGAATCTAAATGCCACTCTGTATTTCCTTGTTCTATGCAGTTTAGCAATGTTTACAGCTTTTCATAAGTTAGCTCTAATGCTTGACCACCTGCGGCTGAATCTAGCAAAATCTTTGTATTGTGATCAAGAGCTTCTACAAAAGTCTGAGCAAGTACCTCATTCGTCTATTGGTGGTGTGGACAATTTCAAAAGAAGGGCCTTGAAGCATTCCCAAGCATGATATATAATTTTATCAGGCTTCTATTTGAAGGTCACTATCCATTGCGAAGTCTCACAGTCTTGCCTGATGGAAAAAATCTGATGAGGAATATTCTGGCTAAGTCATCCTATGTTGTGATTGAACTAGATGGCTCTACATTCAACCACCTTTTAGCTTCCCCAATAAGTGAACAGGGAAAGAGTGTTAGCCTCACATAATCTGGAGTCACCCCGATTGAAGTAAATGTATCTATAAGCTTAATGAAAGTCTGCAAGTGGACTTATGGATCCTCGTATGAAAGCCCTGCAAACTGTCCACTGCTAATAAGAAGCTACACCATGTTGTATTTCAACTTGAAATTTCCCTCTTCTGTTGGTCTTTGAATTGGGGAAGTCAAGTTCGTTGGAAGTGGGACTGGCAATTCCCTAACCTTTCTACCAGTTGTTTGTTGTTTATCCATAAGAACAGTATTCTCTTGGTCTTCTTAGATTTGCAGAATTCTGAGAAGAAGGATTGCTTCTCTCCTGCGTTGATGGTAAAGTTGCTCGATTTCCACGCTTGGTTCAACTAGCTCCCGATCCCTTGCCAGTTTATCAACTTAAAAACCTATTTTCTGCAA
>NW_025821831.1:0-1149 GCF_002878395.1 Capsicum annuum
TTTCTTATTTTTCTTTTCTTCAAACTCATCAAACTGCTGATAGTTGGATGTAGCATCATGAATAATCTCTTCAGTGTTTTCAGCTTCTACGGGATAATCACAATCTGCTTCATCAACACTCTCTGCTACACTATCAACCATAGGCTTACCCACAGATGGGTTTACCAATACCTTACCACTCCTGGTGGTAATTTCCATACACGACCCATCCTTCCTTAGATTTTGCACTGTGTCACTTGGTAGAGTTCTAGCCTTCCTTTGATTAAATGTCGCAGATAGTTGACTCATTTGCTGCTCCAACTATTTTATTGAAGTGGAATGCGAATCAACCAATTGATTCATCGAAGACAAATCATTTTTTACCTCAGCTACTCCCGTGTTGGTTGCCTCTACTCCCTTCAAAATCTTAGCTATTATTTCCTCTATAGACATTTTCCTAGAGTTAGATGCAGCAGCCTCACGATTCCCAGGAAAAACACACAAACCACTCCTGTCATTCTTACTCTTCCAATTTTCTTGGTCTCGGTCCTTATATTTGGATTTTTCATAGTAGTTCTGACCTTGGTTTCCTTGGCCACTGCCTCGGAAACCCCCCTGATTATTCAAGTAATTTGCTTCTTCCTCAGAGTCAGAGTCATCTCTTCCCTGTGATGCAACAACTTTAACCTTCTCTGTCTTTCCTAATAATAAATACTTAGTAAGAAAGTCCATGCGTGTTTTCATGTGAGCCATATCTTGGTCACGTTCCTCCTCCCTATGCCTATATTCTACTGCAGTCATGCCAATAGATACAGTAGAGATTGCTACCTCAGAATCCCTGGTATGCCAAGATCTAATATGCTTTGTCATACGATCTAGCATCTCAGATGCCTCAAGAAAAGTGAGGTCCATGAATGACCCAGCCGCAACATTATCCACCACTGGCTTAGTCACCAAACTCAAGGCCCTATATAATATCTTTTTCAGGTGGATGTTAGTCATCTGATAATTTAGGCACTGTGTGAGCTTCTTTTTGAACCTTTCCCAAGTTTCATGAAGAGCTTCAGTTGGAAGCTGCCTAAAATTACTGATTTCATCTCTTAATTGTGCCCTCTTGGATGGTGGAAAGAACCTTTCTAAGAAAGTATATTTCAATTGCCTACAATTTGT
>NW_025821832.1:0-1426 GCF_002878395.1 Capsicum annuum
GAGATAATGCCTCCAAATCTTTAAGGCAAATACTATGGCTGCTAATTCAAGATCATGAGTAGGATAATTCTTCTAATGGGGTTTAAGTTGTCTAGAGGCATAGGCTATGACCTTACCATGCTACATGAAGACACAACCTAAACCCACTCTGGATGCATCACAATATACTACAAAACCATCTGAACCATCTGGTAATGCTAGAACTGGAGCTGAGGTGAGTCGAGTCTTTAATTCTTGAAAACTCTTCTCGCATGAATTTGACCACTGAAACTTGACCTTCTTCTAAGTCAATCTGGACATAGAAGATACAATAGAAGAAAATCCTTCAACAACCCTGTGTAATAGCCATCCAAACCCAAGAAACTCCTAATATCTAATGGAGAAATAAGGCAAGGCTAATTTCTTACTGCTTTGATCTTTTGAGGATCTAATCTAATGCCAATACTAGAAATAATATGGCCAAGGAATGCTACTGATCTTAGCCAAAATTCACACTTACTAAATTTGGTGAATAACTGATAATTTCTGAGTGTGTAGAGTACTATTCTGATATGGTTTGCATGATCTCACTCAATGCAGGAATATACCAGAATATCATCTATGAAGACTATGACGAACATATCCAAGTACTACTTGAACATGAGGTTCATCAAGTCCATGAAAGCTGCTGGGGTATTGGTAAGACCAAATGACATAACTAGATATTTGAAGAGACTATACCATGTATGGAAAGCTGTCTTCGAGATGTCACATTCTCTAAATCTGAGCTGATGATAGCCGAATCTAAGGTCTATCGTAGAGAAATAACTGGCACCCTGAAGTTGGTCAAACAAGTCATTGATTCTGGGAAGAGGATACTGTTCTTGACCATAAATTTATTAAGTTGAAGGTAATCTATACACATTTTGAGTGAACCATCTTTCTTGTGCACTAATAAGACTGGTGCGCCCCACGGAGAAAAGTTGGGTCTGATGAATCCCTTATCTAAGAGATCCTTTAACTGTTCTTTTAGTTCTCTAAGTTTTGCTGGAGCCATTTTGTATGGCAGAATAGAGATAGGCTGAGTGTCTGAAAGAAGATCAATATCAAAGTCTATTTCCTTTTTGGGAGGAATTCCTAGACGATCTTTGGAAAAGATATCTAAATATTAATTCACTATTAGGACAAATTCGATACTAGGAGCCTCAGAACTAGAATCTCTAACATGAACTAGATGATAAACACATCCCTTAGATATCAATTTCCTTGCCCGAAGAGAGGAAATAAGCTGACCACTAAAAGCGGATACACCACCTTTCCACTCTATGATGGGTTCATTCGGGAACTAAAACTAAACTATTCTATTTTTGCAGTCGACTGTGGCATAGTAGGAATGAAGCCAATCCATGCTGAGAATGACATCAAAATCAGTCATCTCTAATTCGAC
>NW_025821833.1:0-1360 GCF_002878395.1 Capsicum annuum
AAATAGACGCATAGACTAACTGACTTTGTCTCTGCTGAAATTTGAACACTTGTCTACCCACTACGTTGTGGCCATTGCACCAACATCACCAAGTGGCCAATTGAATTAGCCACAGTATAGTGACATCAAAATAACAATAAAGGATGAGTCATGGAGTTCTTCACTAGAGAGTATTTGTGAGGAATCTGCCTTAGGATATGCACACACAGTTCATGATCATGTGTTAGAATCTTCTACACGATCAGGCTACCGGTGATACCTTCTCAGTTCACTTGGAAATAAAAAAAGCAAAATAATTTGATACCAAAAATGTTCGTCTCTTTTTTGGTTATATAGAACTCAAAAGGGCCAAAGTTTGTCTACTTCACTGATACTCATATAAGATTCATGAATGTTATAGGTTCATGCATGAGAAAATATTTCAAGGCCTAACAAAATCCTTACGATTGACTCTATATTATCCTTACATATAAATCACCAAGATTTGTAAAAGCAAGCAACATGTTTTCGCCTTCTTGGGATTTGGTGCCTCAATCTAGCCAAGAAAGTTCATGATCACCAAATGGAGCACTAAATTGCCGAGAACAAAATCAGCAAAAGCACGTTCCGGGGGCAAATCCTGCAATGGTGGACCAAATATCAAGTGATGAGATACATTGACATATCTTTAAGCACTAGTAATTTGAAAGGAAAGAACAAACATAAGCCCAGCAGATTCATTTTTATCTCTCTTTACATTGACCCATAATGAGAAGTGCAGGATATTGTTTATCTACAACTTCACGTCGTTTTTCTATACAACTGAAGTAGAGGGGAGATTCAAGGGAAAACTGTAAAATGGAAGATCATATCTCGAGAAAGGTTACCTTGAATTCCTTGTTTTCTTTGTTTACTTGGATCCGAAGACAAACTGCAAGAAAGATACTAATCAATCAGTTGAAATTTAACATTTTCCTAAAATGGAGTGCATCTAAATAGACCACTTAGCTCACCAGCAAGGACTGCTGTGCCAATACAAGAAAGCACCCCAGAGAGAAAAGAGTTGAACGGGAATGATCCAACAAGAGTCATGTATACCACCTGATTATTGCCATTAGAAGCGAAAAATACATCAACCGGATGGATTAAGCAAATCAAGCAAAAAATCTTAATGCTCAGACACTGAATCATGTTTTTAACTCTTCAAATTGACAACAAATGAATTAGCTGAGGATCTATTTACACATGCATTGTTGCCTTCTGAGAGTGGCACATTATATTTGCCTGTTGCCTTCTGAGAGTCGCACACTATATTCGCCTTACCATAAGAAATCACATTCAAATAACAAATTACAGGAAAATAATCCTTATTCCTTTCTCA
>NW_025821834.1:0-1018 GCF_002878395.1 Capsicum annuum
GACCATCCACCATCATTATTAAAAGTAAAAGAGAACTAAAAATTAAATTAATCAATTCATAAAATTTCCATGCTTCACGTGAAATAAGTTCAAGAATTGCAAACCAATGAATACAAATAGTAGGGCCACACCCCCAACTAAAGGACTTGTAGTGACCTCACTACATAACACAAAAGCATAATAGGGTAGCAAGATTCCCTGAAACAATAGTGATAATCGATGTGCAGGCTGGGTGTTATGTCATGATCGTGGCACAGATGGTGCAATCATGATGGTGCGATCGCGATCCTTAGACCGCGATCGCGATCTTGAGGCATTCTGCTCCCCTATTTTGCTCCTATTTTTTGTAGGGCTTCCACACTTCTCAAGCTTGGTTTTCCCCTAATTTTGGCTTCCAATCTGTCCAAAGCACCTACAAAACATCAAAACTATATGACTTACTCCAAAAACATAAGGATTTAAATATAAAAACGATTGGTTGCCTCCCATCAACCGCTTGGTTTAACATCCCCAGTAGCAACACCAATTTTGATAATGCTCAACTTACATGTCAATTTGAACAAAACAATCGTTGTCAATATATTTACCCAACTAAGAGTCGGGATCGAATCCACGAGTAATAATGTGAGTGACGATTGAGTCAATTCAAAATAAAAGTTGCTTGCTAGGGTCAAATCTATGGTACAAAATGGTTGATCCAAAACCCCTCTTTCAAGAGCTTGTGATTTTCATCCATCAAACCCATTTGGGCATTTGGGGATTTCACCCATAAATACCAACCAATTTAATCAAGCAATTATAGAGCCCATAATCAACAAACTAACATATACACAAATATATCACAATCCACACACAATTGCATCCTATTCCAGCATAATCTCAAGAGGTAGATCTAGCAAATCATAATAATAATAAACACAAATAAACCAATATTTTCATCAAAGTTATCCATAAGAAAATTAAGAGAGGGCAAATCATACTTTAGAATCTAATAAATCTTCAATGGATGAGGCCAAAT
>NW_025821835.1:0-4899 GCF_002878395.1 Capsicum annuum
CTCTCAAGAATATCTAATTAGGGTTTCATCAAGAACCCTAATCTTCCAAAATTCATCCATAAATCTTCAAGCTTTCTTCAAGAATCAAGTTCCTCGTAGTGTGGGCTTTGAGAATCATTTATTACAAGTGTGGATAGAGTCTCAAGTATTAGGATTCATCCAATTTCAAAGATTAAGGTATGTAGATGTTGATTCTTGGGTCTCTTTCATCCAAGAAGTTTAAGAACCCTATTTAAAACTAAAAGATTTTTATGTTTATGAGTTGTTAATGATTTGTATGAGTTAAAATTGATGTTTAATGTGTTGTTGAGTTTTGATTTATGTTTGCCTACAAAATTTATGAGCTTTGACCCTAGTATGTGGAATCCATGTGATGTTTGTGATAGACCCTCTGGAAGTTGTTTTTTCATGTGATGTATTCATGACTTTCGAGTGTAAAAATGGTTGAATAAGTGAAGAATGTTCCCCATAGGTTTGATAAAGAGCTTAGGTGAAGCATAAGAGCCATTATAGTATATTGAATGTGAAACTCCAAATTGTGAGCTAGTCCATGCATGCCTAGTGTTTGATAAAATGCCCTAGAGAGTGAAATGTGCCAAATTGCATGAAATCCCCAAGGAGGTGTAAAATTGGTCATGTCTAGTGGTTGTTATAGACCCTAGTGAATAAGTTGAGATATGAGGGTTATAAATTCCCCGATTGTGTGCTATTTGATATATACTAAGTTTTTTTAATACATTTCAAGTGGTTAGTAAGTAAGTTGTGACATGATAGTAAGAAATTTCCCCAAGCTATGTGATTCCTAATTACTTGAAGAGATGTGTTAATGATTGGGAAGATACTTTAATGATTGTGATGATGAATAAAGAAATAATTGTGATAATGAATGATTACGCTTTACTTTTATGTCATCGATTCCTGGGGTAATTTTTACCCGACAATAGAGCTGTTATATAGAGCCCGTGCCAGTGTCTCGATAACTCTAGTCGAGCCATGATTCTTAGAACTCAGTGAACTATAGAACTCTGTATCCTCAGACAAGTGCAGAACTTAAGAAAGCTTAGTAATCTCAGTTATCTTTGTAATCTCTATATCACTATTAATCTAGCCTCAGTCCTGTAATCAACTCAGATCTAATAGTGTTCAAGTGATTCAATTCTAATCTCAAAAGCGATTTGAGTAATCTATACAAGCTCTACATCGTCAATCAGATACCATGATTCGATACCTTTTTCGTCAGATACGGAACTAAGAAATCTCAGCGTAACTCAGTCAGATCTTTTGAGAAACATGATTAGTATTAGATTCAGTTTAGTTGTGCTTAATTAATATTTCAGTTCAAAGTCTTTCAGTTGGGAGTAGAAGCTAGCACCGAGCGAGGAAAGGGATGGCGGCTCTCCCATCAGAGAGGCCGAGTCGTTAGGAGCTATCCCTAAACTCCAGAATTGCATAGCAAGCGCAGGATACAAGAGTCTCCCATCAGTAGAGGCTGTCACAATCATCGAGGTTTGACTATTATATTGCCTCAGGTCGACTTCCTGTGAGGGTCATCCTCAGAAAGGCTTGACCAGAAAGGTCTTTACCCGTGGTACAGTATTGACACCCTTCCAGCTGGGGTCACAGGTTGGACCCCACCTATGATAGGTTAGGGTATGTCGGTTAAGTAACTACTTCCCACAGTTTCAGTCTAAGTAGCAATCTTTAGAAATTAGGACTGTGTGGTATCGTCGTCTATCTCAGTGAGACACTCAGATAGTTTTATTGATACATGGACCATCCCGTTAAATAGGCTTGGTCTCATATACAGATGCTTATTATCATATCTAGAGATCTCTCGTTAAAGAGGCTTGATCTCCATCTAAAATTCTGTTGAGTATTCTTGTTGTCAGATTCAGATATGATCATACTTCTTATCATTGATAATTGCTTCCAAAATAATTTGTTAGAAAAATTGATCTTTAATTCTGTCAGTTGAAAGCAGTAAGCTCAAAATTCAGTCCTTGACGTAAGTATATCCAGATCCTTAGTTATTAGTATTAGATGAGTCAGTGATTCAGTATCTCATGTTAGTAGCGAATCCAGTCTACAGTAAAGTGGTATCTGAGTTTCAGTATCTGGAGTTGCGATGATTGTGTTCATGGTCTGTGCATTCATGTATGTGTTCTCATGCGGTATCTTCATGATTATTCAGTTTAGATATTATGCATGCATGAGCCCTTATATTAGCCTACCCCTTCTACATACTCAGTACATTCTTGTACTGACGTATTTATGCTATGGTGTTTTATTTATCACCATAGGTTCAGAGGCATAGGATACAGAGTATCCTCAGTAGTTCAGTCCTAGTCAGCAGCAGTAGTAGTGAGTTCTCATCTTTTGAGGATGAAGCTCAGTTTACTATTATTGTTTCAGACTTTGTTTATTTTAAATTAATGGAATTAGTTAGGGACATGTCCCATCAACTCCACAGTTCAGATAGTTTAGAGGCCTTTCAGACGGATGTATTAGTATTCAGCTTTCTGTATTATGAGTATTCATAGATGTGTAAAATCTTATGGCTAATTTTTGCATTTATTTCAGACAGTATGCAGTGTATAGGTACAGATATCAGTAAAGGGTTAGCTTGTGGTCCTTCGGGGTCATAATCACTGTGTGACGTCTCGGGATGGGATCTCGGGGTGCTACAAACTTGGTATTAGAGCCTAAGGTTCAAGAGTGTCCTAGGGAGTCTGAAAAGCCGCATCTAGTAAGTCTTGTGCATGGGTGTGTAGCGCGCTATGTACAAAAGGCTACAGGATGTTCTTAGGAGCAGTTCCTCTTCTTTCAATGATCATTTTGTGTGAGTTAGCATAAGCTCAAGTTGATCCTCAGTCTAATCCACTTCTTTCTTCCAATTACAGAGTATGCCTTCTCGTAGAGATTTTGTCCGTGGGGTCGATGATCAGCCCCCCCAGCTAGTAGATCCTGAAAATGAGAGTGTGTCACATGCAGAGTTTCGAGCAGCTTTCCAGATGCTAGCCCAGGCGGTGACTATTGTTCATGGAAATCGTCAGGATGTAGTCCCACCTCAACAAGATGGGAATTCTGCCGCAGCCTAGATTAGAAGCTTCATAAATATGAACCCGCCTGAATTCTTTGGGTCAGTAGTAGGTGAGGACCCGCAGTTACTTCTAGAGAAGGTGAAGAAGATCACCCAGATTATGCATGTTTCTGAGGAAGAGAGTGTTGAGTTAGCATCTTATAGGTTGAAAGATATTGCTCATGATTGGGTAGTGATGTGGGAGAAAAGTAGAAGGGAAAATGCAACTTCTGTGACTTGGCTAGAGTTTTAGAGTGCCTTTCTAGATAGGTTTTTCCCTCTAGAGATGAAATAAGCTAAGGTAGAAGAGTTCATAAACCTAAGACAAGGTTCTATGACAGTGAAAGAGTATTGTCTTAAGTTTAATCAATTAGCTAAGTATGCTCCTGACTTGATAGCTGACCCTAGAGTGAGTATGAGTATATTTTTTACTCAGGTATCAAGTGATATATTGAAAGAGTGTAGAGATGCCATGCTCAATAGAGATATGGATCTTTTTAGGCTAATAATGCATGACTAACAAATTGAGGCAGATAAAATAAAAGAAAGAGAGAGTGTGAGTAAGACATCTAAGACAGGTAGTCGTGGTTTCCCCCAGTCAGGGTCTCAAGGTGGTAGTAGTTCTCAGAATGGTCGGATATTCTTAATTCTAGCTCTATCTTTAGCTAGTGTACCCGCACCTGTGCTTGGGGGTGTCATATCTGAGGGAGCGCCAAGCACCAAAGCCCAGAGTAGTACTAGTGGTGTTCGTACCCATCCTCTTTGTGAAGAGTGTGGTAGGCGCCACCAAGGTGTGTGTAGAGACGGTAGTGATGTATGTTTTGGGTATGGTGAGTCAGGCCATAGAACGCGAGAATGTAGAGTGCTGACTCAAAGGGGTAGACTTCATGCGTTTCAGGCTCGCCTTGATCGGGAAGGATTCCCTAATTAGACCCCGGTATGTTATGAGCCCTTCATCTTTGTGATATGTATTGTTAGATCCTTTGCCCCTATTTTGAGGTTATATGTTAGCATGAGTCATGTATAAGTTCAGATTTTGATCGGTCAATAATGACCCAGTCTGTAGGTGCCCCGTACACCGCTCCAGTATTTTAGCGAAGTGTGTTTAGAGGGACATAGAGTCCCAAGGGGGACATACCCCATAGTATTATGATGTTGCATGCCTTTAGATTTATCTCTATGCATGTTCAGATTTTCTTTATAAAGTTAGCATCAGTCATTGTTGCATTATCAAGCCCTGCTTTCAAAAGTCAGCGATATTCATGCATTAGATATGTGCATTTACTAAAAAGAGTTCAACTTATCAGTGTGTGTTCAGTCGTATATTCATGAATTCATCCTAGTTATGAGTACATGCATCAAATATGCATGTGTATTATGAAAATTTAGCTATGAGTATCTTCACTCGAGTATTACATGCATCAGATATGCATGCCCAGTGTGAGAACTCTATATGTCAGTCGTTCAAGTTGCATAGTCCTGATCTGAGGTGTTTCCATTTCTTGAAGTAAGTTCTGTTGATCCATATTCTCAGTCTATCAAGATACATTCAAGCACGAATGTTCTCAAGGGGGAGATAATATAATGCCCCACAAAATTCTCTTCCAGTCTGAGCCTTAGAGCGTATTTGGTAAAGCGAAAATTCGAGTCAAAATGTTTCAGAAATATACTCCCAAGTATGAAATACTTTGAATCGTGTGGGAGGTTATTTGAGCATGAATTAAGATCATAGAGGTCCCCTAACTCATGGACGAGTTGAAAACCTTCCTATCATTCAAGTTTTAGTGATCGTCAAAATTTGGGTCAACTTCAATCAACCA
>NW_025821836.1:0-2471 GCF_002878395.1 Capsicum annuum
AGAGTTCTTTATGACTTTTGTTTTTCACAATTCAAAAATTCAAAAATTCAAAAAGATTTTTTTACCTTTCGCACTCATTTTCTTAAAGACATCAAAAAGATCTTCCTTTACTCCTTTACCATGCATTCATAATTCAAAAATTCCAAAAAGATTTTTTTTACAGGTGCTTTTATAAAAGAAAAATGAAAAAAGTTGGTAGAAGTTTTCTATATTTCTTATAACAAAAATGCCAAAAAGATTTTCCTTTCGTAGTTGTTGGTGTCAGTTTTATGTGAAGTCTCAAATTTAAAACCCCAAAAAGATTTTATTCATCTGTCTTTGGTCCTATCTCTTAAGTTAGGGTCAATCTGTCAGTGAATCCTTAATTGTCCAAACTGGATGAACTACGCACCCCTGATTCTCCTCTCTCAGGAGTGAGATACGTAGGCAGCCTATTGTGGGTTACGAGATCTTATTTTAAAATCTAAAAAAATATTTTATTCACTCTTCATTTAGAGTAGGTGTCATATACATCTCTAATAGAAAACCACAAAAAGATTTTCCTTTAATAGTTTCAAGTTTTATTTACGTATGAATGTAAAATTGAAAATCCAAAAAGATTTTTTTGATAATTGTAGGTTTCATGTTGTATAGGAATTTTAAAGCTGAAAATTCAAAAAGATTTCGTCAATTCTTTTGACAATTTGTTATTTCCTTTTCCTTTTAAAGTTTCAAGAAAAAGAAAAAAAAATTAAAAATTAATTGGCCATTTTGGCAAGACTTCACGAACTACGCACACTTGATTCTCCTCTCTCGGGAGTGAGATACGTAGGCGCCTTCTTGGGTTCGGTGAAATTTTCAAAAAGAAAAAAAAAAGAGATTTTGAGAAAGTGTTGAACTCTAACGCATTTGCTATCTCTTGTCTAGTTAGTTTAAGGTGGTTGGTTTATGAAATTTTGGCTGGTCCTCCATATTGCACCAAGTCACAAAGAAGGTTATGGCTAACAAGGATACCGAGTTTGTTGTCACTAATCAGATAGGGAGTTCGGGAAATGAGAATCTAGGAGATAATGAAGAGATTCGAAAATTAAGGCAGCAAATGATAGAAATGCATCGAGCTTAGGCTAATGGGTTGCCGCCTCCTCCAGTTCCCACTAATAATCTGGAATATCTTTCTAGCTTGCCTTCCATGCCATATGCACAATTTCCCATTTTTGTTTATATGGCACAACATGCATCAGGATCGACTTCAGTGCAAGAATATCCAAAAACTTCCAATATTCATTTCCTCACTTCCCAATCCAAAACTACTACATACTCGGCTCTACTTATTATTCATGCTTTTGAGGTGCCACCCCCACCTGAAGCTCCTATATTTGATGTCCAACCACAAGTTATGCCTCTCTGCTTTACAAGAAAGCCTTATTGAATATTACTGGTGATCAGCGTTACACTTCTGATCCTACATTCAAGTTGAATGGTCTTTACGGTGACACTCACCAGCCTAAATTTCCTCCTAACACTGAGAAACTTGTTATGAGAGAAGACAAGAGGAAATGACCAGAAAATTGAGAAGTTTGGAACTGGCTATGAAGAACTTGCAAGGGCTTGGGGGTTACAAAAGTGTCTCATATAAGGACTTATGCATGTTTCCAGGTGTCAACCATCCCCCTGGATTTAAAATGCCAAAGTTTGAGAAATATGATGGACATGGGGACCAGTGGTACATTTGAGGCGCTATTGTAACCAATTAAGAGGAGCTGGAGGGGAGAAAGAATTACTCATGACATATTTCGGTGAGAGTCTTTCAGGTCTAGCTTTAAAATGGTTTGTTGACCAAGACATCAACAAGTGGAACAACTGGGATGACCTGGCTAATGAATTCGTGCAACAATTTCAATACAATTTGGAGTTGATTCCAGACGAGAAATCCCTGACTAATATGAAGATAAAGAGTACTGAAACTTTCAGAGAGTATGAGATTAGATGGCGTGAACAAGCTGCTCGGGTGAAACCGCCAATGAAAGAAAGTAAGATAGTAGAGGAATTTATTCAAAAGCAGGATAAAACATATTATCAACACTTTTTACCTACATTAGGCAAACCATTTATTGAGGTCCTCAAAATGGAGGAGATGATAGAGGATGGAATTAAGACCGGTTACATTGTGAGTTTTATAACATTGAAAGCGACTACCAAGGTAATGCAAAAAGGTTCGGGAAGTGTTGGAGGAAAGAAGAATGAGGAAGATGCATCTGCTATTGCAGTTGGATAATAGGTACGGGCAAGAGGACCACACCATCGTTACCCTCGGGATCAAACCCAAGTTTATACCCAAGCTCCACAGAATCTTTACCAAAATCCATTATATCTTATTCCCCCACCTCCATATCAAGTGTATAATGTGCAACCTTATGTTCATCCTTCATCTTACCCACACTGGCTCTTGCCAACTCTGCCGAGTCATCCTCTAACTTTACATATATACCGAA
>NW_025821837.1:0-1183 GCF_002878395.1 Capsicum annuum
ATATGCATATAATTCTGATGTTCAGGGTCACAGTATTGAAGATTGTCATTCTTTGAAAAGAGAAATTGAAAAGATAATTCAAGACAAATTGATTATGGTGCAGAACATTGACAGTGAGGAAAACTCTAGTCATGCTGATATGCAAACTAGTGGCTAAGATGTCAGGCTGAGCAATTGAGAAGTCACCCCTCTCCCTACTAAGAAGAGGTCTGTTAGTTTGTTTTATTTTATTTTCTGTTATCCAAATTATTTCAAGCTTGTTGTTCGAGATCTATCTTGTGTTGTCCATTTGTCTTTATGTTCAAATCCTTCTATCTTTTATTTTAATTAAATGAAGTGTCCCTTTTTCCTTTGTGTTTTAAATATATGTTGTTTGTTCGTTTTCTTTACACAGTACATTTTAAGTTAATTCTAGTGATATGACATGCTAGTGGAATTTTCAGTTAGATCTTAAAATTCAATTTAAGCATGAACATTGAATCAGAGGGTTAAAGTTAGTAAAAGAGAGCATCTGAGAAAATAGGTAGAGTGCTGAGATATTTGGTGACAAGTTCAAGCCTTCTTTGAAAAGTAAGGCAATTATTTTGAGAATCACAAGAATAACTTGGTCATCAATTGAAAAACATTGCTCAATTAGGTCAAATAGCAAATGTGTAATCTTGAGGGACAGAAAAATCAACTCCATGAAAGAATGAGTCATTCGATGTAAGGAATGTACAACAAAAGTGGAGTGATATATTGAACTAAGTGCAAGAGTAGTGATGCACAAACTCAGTTAAAGTTAATGCTTAAAAAATATCACAAATGATCTTCATCTCTCACTTTTATATTGCATGATATGTACTTACATTTTCAAGAATTGATATGACGAAGGCATTTTATTCTACTATCCAAACATCGCGTAATCCTTTGTTCACCCTATTTGAGCTTTAATCCTATTTTCTTTCATACCCCTCTTTTGGAATCAAGATAGAGTCAGGAAAGCTCAAAGAAAAGTGTCGAGCAAAAGAATAGAGTTAGAAAGTTTCAGAAAAGTTAAAAAAAAAGAGAAGAAAAGAAAATATGTCCAAAAAGAAAAAAAAAGAAAAGTGTCAAGACAAATAGAGTCAGAAAATCCAAAGAGAAAAGAGTGTCAGTAAAAGAAAAATCAAATCAAAAGAAAGAACAAGCTGCTAGAACTACG
>NW_025821838.1:0-1638 GCF_002878395.1 Capsicum annuum
AGTTTATATAAATCAAATAATATGCATCTACAAGTATTTATTCAAAGCTAGCATAATAGTTCACAATTTCAGTATATAATCTCAATCTAAAAGTAGATTAAACCTAGCCTACCTGGACGCCAAAGCTAGAATATCTGTCCGCGAAGCCTCCGAATAATACTAGTAGAATCCAAGCTTGAATAATTGATTCAAATAGTTAATTTATATGAAATTTTATAAGACTAACCAAGAACTTTAATTGATTTTCTAAAAAAAGAAGCAAATTGAGAAAGGCCAATATAAGAGAAATATAGATATGGACGTGTATATGCGTGCAGAAGTAGTGAATGAAAGTTCACTCCTCTTCATTGTTTTTACTTACATTTTAAAAAGCAAAGGCTACCTTTCCTAGAAAGTAGTAGCAACGTGTGTCCATCCATCATTTCCAAGTGTACGGTGGTGGTGGACACACTAATAAATTTTCTGCACAGCATATATATATTCGGGCATTGCATAAATTCGTGGTAAAATAATTTTAATAATTTGAATATACCATAATTAATAGAAAAATATTTCTAACAAAACCTCTATTGTATAATAATAATATTTTAACATTTCTAAAATTACTATCTCCGCTTCAAATATTAATAAATCATAAAAGTCCTTTATAAAGTGATATAAATATATCGTCACTTAAAGAATTTTATCAATATCGAATATAGGTACATGAAACACCCGGTGAATGGCTGAGAAGGCAGGTGGCAATGCCAACACATAAGATACCTCCCCAACTCTCTGTAGGATCTCAAAAGGTCCAATATATCTAGGGCTAAGCTTGCCCCTCCTCCCGAAACTCATCATGCCCTTCATGGGTGATACTCGTAGGAAGACCCTATCACTAACTCTGAAACTCAATGGACGACGTCTGCGATCAGTATAACTCCTTTGTCTGCTCTGAGCTGCTCGTAGCCTATCCTGAATTACTCAAACCTGATCCAGCGAATCATGAAGCAAATCTGTGCCACGGGTTCTAGCCTCAGAAGTCTCAACCAACCAATAGAAAATCGACATCTCCTACCATACAATGCCTCAAACGGATCCATCTGAATACTCGAGTAAAAACTGTTATTATAAGCAAACTCTACCAAAGGTAGAAATTGGTCCCACTGACCCCCAAAATCCAACACAAAAGCGCAGAGCATATCCTCTAAACCCTGAATAGTCCACTCTGACTGCCCATCAGTCTGTGGATGAAAAGCTGTGCTAAGGTCAACCTGGGTCCCCAACTCATCCTGAAATGCCCTCCAAAAGCTAGAAGTGAACTGAGAGCCTCGATCGGAAATAATGGACACAGGGACCCCATGTAGGCAAACCACCTCCTGAATGTAAACACGAGCTAACCTTTCAGCACTGTAGGAAACTCGAACGGGGATAAAATGTGCAGAGGCGAACCCAGAATTTGAAGTATGTCGGTGCACCAGTGTTTCAAAGGAGCGCATAAGCCCAGAAGAAAGACTCAAAATGTGTTGATCGCTCGCCTCGCTTAATTTGCAGTTTAAGTTCTAATTTCTAAGATATACTTTCCTGTTTCAATGAGGCTTTATGAATAGATGAACACTAAACAATTGATATTTCACTTTATAAAAAAAATAATTTCTT